>NW_018403560.1:141952-154062 GCF_002113885.1 Mizuhopecten yessoensis | reverse complement strand
ATATGGTGTTATACATGAGATAAGACCAGCCAGATATGATGGTATACATGAGATTAGACCAGCGATATATTGTGGTATACATGAGACTATACAGACCAGATATGATGGTATACATGATATTAGACCAGCCATATATGGTGTTATACATGAGATTAGACCAGCGATATATGGTGTTATACATGAGATAATACCAGCCAGATATGATGGTATACATGAGACTGTATAGGCCATATATTGTGGTATACATGAGACTTTACAGGCCAGATATTGTGATATACATGAGACTGTACAGACCATATATTGTGGTATACATGAGACTGTACAGGCCAGATATTGTGGTATAAATGAGACTTTACAGGCCAGATATTGAGGTATACATGAGACTATACAGACCATATAATGTGGTATACATGAGACTGTACAGACCAGATATTGTGGTATACATGAGACTTTACAGGCCAGATATTGAGGTATACATGAGACTATACAGACCAGACATTGAGGTATAGATGAGACTGTACAGACCAGATATTGAGGTATACATGAGACTATACAGGCCATTTATTGTGGTATACATGAGACTATACAGGCCATATATTGTGGAATACATGAGACTATACAGGCCAGATATTGTGGTATACATGAGACCCTACAGGCCATATATTGTGGTATACATGAGACTCTACAGGCCATATATTGGGGTATACATGAGACTGTACAGACCAGATATTGTGGAATACATGAGACTGTACAGACCAGATATTGTGGAATACATGAGACTGTACAGACCAGATATTGTGGTATATATGAGACTATACAGACCAGATATTGTGGTATACAACTATACAGGCCAGATATTGTGGTATACATGAGCCTCTACAGGCCAGATATTGTGGTTTACATGAGCCTCTACAGGCCAGATATTGTGTTATACATGAGACTCTACAGGCCAGATATTGTGGTATACATGAGACCCTACAGGCCATATATTGTGGTATACATGAGACTCTACAGGCCATATATTGGGGTATACATGAGACTGTACAGACCAGATATTGCGGTATTCATGAGACTGCACAGACCAGATATTGAGGTATACATGAGACTGTACAGACCAGATATTGTTGTATACTTGAGACTGTACAGGCCATATATTGTGGTATACATGAGACTCTACAGGCCATATATTGGGGTATACATGAGACTGTACAGACCAGATATTGTTGTATACTTGAGACTGTACAGGCCATATATTGTGGTATACATGAGACTGCACAGACCAGATATTGTGGTATACATGAGACTGTACAGACAAGATATTGTGGTATTCATGAGACTATACAGGCCATATATTGTGGTATACTTGAGACTATACAGGCCAGATATTGTGGTATACACGAGACTGTACAGACCAGATATTGTGGTATTCATGAGACTATACAGCCCAGATATTGTCGTATACATGAGACTATACAGACCAGATATTGAGGAATACATGAGACTATACAGGCCAGATATTGTGGTATACATGAGACTCTACAAGCCAGATATTGTGGTATACATGAGACTCTACAAGCCAGATATTGTGGTATACATGAGACTCTACATGCCAGATATTGTGGTATACATGAGGCTCTACAGGCCAGATATTGTGGTATACATGAGACTATACAGGTCATATATTGTGGTATACATGAGCCTATACAGGCCATATCTTGTGGTATACATGAGACTGTACAGACCAGATATTGCGGTATTCATGAGACTGCACAGACCAGATATTGAGGTATACATGAGACTATACAGGCCATATATTGTGGAATACATGAGACTATACAGGCCATATATTGTGGAATACATGAGACTATACAGGCCATATATTGTGGTATACTTGAGACTATACAGGCCAGATATTGTGGTATACACGAGACTGTACAGACCAGATATTGTGGTATTCATGAGACTGTACAGACCAGATATTGTGGTATATATGAGACTTTACAGGCCAGATATTGAGGTATACATGAGACTATACAGTCCATTTATTGTGGTATACATGAGACTATACAGGCCATATATTGTGGTATACTTGAGACTATACAGGCCAGATATTGTGGTATACATGAGCCTCTACAGGCCAGATATTGTGGTTTACATGAGACTCTACAGGCCAGATATTGTGTTATACATGAGACTCTAAAGGCCAGATATTGTGGTATACATGAGGCTCTACAGGCCAGATATTGTGGTATACATGAGACTATACAGACATACATGAGACTATACAGGCCATTTATTGTGGTATACATGAGACTATACAGGCCATATATTGTGGAATACATGAGACTATACAGGCCATATATTGTGGTATACTTGAGACTATACAGGCCAGATATTGTGGTATACACGAGACTGTACAGACCAGATATTGTGGTATTCATGAGACTATACAGACCAGATATTGTCGTATACATGAGACTATACAGACCAGATATTGTGGTATACATGAGACTGTACAGACCAGATATTGTGGTATACATGAGACTATACAGACCAGATATTGTGGTATACATGAGACTATACAGGCCAGATATTGTGGTATACATGAGACTCTACAGGCCAGATATTGTGGTATACATGAGACTATTCAAGTGTTGATGCATGTTTGAGAACATAAAAAGCCGGTATTATTTTCTAACAATTATTGAATCAGGTATAGGGGACCAGATGTTTTGAACAGGTTGTCCAAGTATGATCTTGGACACAATGTCACATACATAGCGGTCATCAAGTGAGCGCGGAGAGATGAGTAGTTCCGGTTCGGCGATTGACGAGATGATAGACTACAATCCATAATATCTTGTTTTGTCAACGTGAAGCTGAACTTAAGCCTATCATATAACCATTTATATTCCTTTCTCGGTAGAAAACATTCTTCCCCGTCGTGCAATTATTATTTCTATGTGACGGAGGTCAGTTTAATGATGATGCATATCGTGTAATGATCCCGTGGCAAGCGTGACATCATTAACTAATAAATAAAACCTGGCGGCGACGGAGTAGGGTAACAAAGACAAACCACAAGGAGCACATTGTGTTGTTGTGTCTGATTGTTCAAAATATCCTAAGAGTATCTGATGTCACAGTAAAATATCGTCTTTAATTAGACGCAATCAAATGGAAGCTGCTACAACCTCGATGCGTTAGTTAGTACCAATATGGATACGTTGACATGGAAACGGTGAATTTCGTCATACAACTGGAGGTCAACCATATCTTAACATGAACTGGTAATACGATATCTGTTTCGTGTAAAAACTATGTTAAATAACTAAGCCATACAGAATATCGTGTCCACGTGTTGTTATCTTGTCCGTGTATAATACGTTGAGCATCATACTCTAGCTTGATGACATGGCGTCATTATCGAACTGCTAATAAATCAATAGCGATTATCATAAATAAGCCCATTAAAGCACCAGGCGTTTTCCGGAGAGCCATAAAATGAACGTCTTCGTTCTTAAAAAGATACATTTTGTTTCAATAACACCTGTGTCCTCATTGCATAGCAAGGCCATTTTAGATGTCCCTTGTGGGAACCACATACTTTACAGACCCGACCTGTATAGGGCTCCTGTATGGGTTTCAGTATCGATGTTTATACATGACCGTATCAGTAAAGTTGAATCTAGTTTTTATCGTATATTAACTTTGTTCTGCAATGTTATTCCAAAAAGGTAATAAGAACGCTAAATATTTCAAAAATAAGGATTATTTGAAATCGATTGTCTGTAGTTTCGAGTTTGTTACTAAAGCTGATATTCTATTACCAGTACACCATACCGGGCCTTACCTGTGCTACATAACGGGCCTTACCTGTACACCATACCGTGTCTTACCTGTGCACCATACCGGGCCTTACCTGTACACCATACCGGGCCTTACCTGTACATCATTACATAGCAACCTGTACACCATACCGAGCCTTACCTGTACACCATACCGGGCCTTACCTGTACGCCATACCAGGCCTTACCTGTACACAATACAGGGCATTACCTGTAAATCATTACATAGCAACCTGTACACCATACCGGGCCTTACTTGAACACAATAGCGGGTCTTACCTGTACACCATACCGGGCCTTACCTGTACACAACACCGGACCTTACCTGTACATCATTACATAGCAACCTGTACACCATACCAGGCCTTACCTGACACAATACCGGGCCATACCTGTACATCATTACATAGCAACCTGTACACCATAACAGGCCTTACCTGCACACCATACCGGGCCTTACTTGAACACCATACCGGGCCTTACCTGTACATAATACATGAGCATTACCTGTACACAATACATGGGCCTTACCTGTACACAATACATGGGCCTTACCTGTACATCATTACATAGCAACCTGTACACCATAACGGGCCATACCTTTACACAATACCGACTTACCTGACCACCGTACCTGGGCTTACCTGTACACCATACCGGGCCTGTTTTCTCTACTGGATCAAATGTAACGGATCTAGTCTATTCTCCCTACATGACCTGGTTTTTACGTCCTACTGTGTATCTCCTTCCGGATCTAATGTATACATTGTACCGGGCCTAATTTGTACCTCCTATCGGATCTAGTCTATACATCATACCGAGCCTAGTTTGTACCTCCTACCTGATCTAGCCTATGCATCATACCGGGCCTAGCTTGTACCTCCAACCAGATCTGTCTATGCATCACACCGGACCTAGTTTGTACTTAATACCGAATCTAGTCTTTACATAGTACCGGACCGAGTTGTACCTCCTACCGTATCTAGTTTATACATCATACCGGCCATTTTTGTACCTCTTACCTGATCTACATGATACATCATACCGGGCCTAGTTTTTGCCTCCTTCCGGATCTAGTTAATACATCATACCGGGTCCAGTTTGTACCTCCTTCCGGATCTAGTTTATACAGCATACCGGCCTAGTTTGTACCTCCTACCGGATATAGTTTATACATCATACCGGGCCAGGTTTATACCTCCTTCCGGATCTAGTTTAAGCATCATACTGGCCTAGTTTGTACCTCCTACCGGATCTAGTTTATACATCATACCGGGCCAGGTTTGTACCTTCTACCTCATCTAGTTTATACATCACACCGGGCCTAGTTTGTACCTCCTTCCGGATGTAGTTTATACACCATACCGGGCTAGGTTTGTACATCCTACCGGATCTAGTTTATACATCATACCGGGCCAGGTTTGTACCTCCTACCTCATCTAGTTTATACATCACACCGGGCCTAGTTTGTACCTCCTTCCGGATCTAGAGTATACATAATACCGGGCCTAGTTTGTTCCTGCAACCTGATCTAGTTCATACATCATACCGTGTCTAGTGTGTACCTCCTTCCGGATCTAATGTATACATTGTACCGGGCCTAGTTTATACCTCCTACCGGATCTAGTCTATGCATCATACTGGGCCTAGTTTGTACCTCTTACCGGATCTAGCCTATACATCATACCGGGCCTAACTTGTACCTCCTACCAGATCTGTCTATGCATCACACCGGACTTAGTTTGTACTTAATACCGGATCTAGTCTATACATCGTACCGGACCTAGTTTTAGCCCCTACCATATCTAGTTTATATATCAAACCGGCCATTTTTGTACCTCTTACCGTTTCTAGTTTATACATCATACCGGCCATTTCTGTACCTCCTACCTGATCTAGTTGATACATCATACCGGGCCTAGTTTGTACCTCCTTCCGGATCTAGTGTATACATCATACCGGGTCTGGTTTGAACCTCCTTCCGAATCTAGTTTATGCATCTATAACGGCCAAGTTTGTACCTCCTTCCGGATCCAGTTTATACATCATACCAGCCTAGTTTGTACCTCTTACTGGATCTAGATGACACATCATACCGGGCATAGTTGTACCTACTTCCTGATCTAGTTGATACATCATACCGGGCCTAGTTTGTACCTCCTTCCGGATCTAGTGTATACATCATACCGGGTCTGGTTTGAACCTCCTTCCGAATCTAGTTTATACATCATAACGGCCTAGTTTGTACCTCTTACTGGATCTAGTTGATACATCATACAGGGCCTAGTTTGTACCTCCCTCCGGATCTAGATGACATATCATACCGGGCATAGTTTATACCTACTTCCGGATCTAGTTTATACATCATACTAGCCTAGTTTGTACCTCTTACTGGATCTAGTTGATACATCATACAGGGCCTAGTTTGTACCTCCCTCCGGATCTAGATGACATATCATACCGGGCATAGTTTGTACCTACTTCCGGATCTAGTTTATACATCATACCGGGCCTAGTGTACCTCCTACCGTATCTAGTGTATGCATCATACCGGCAAATTTTTGTACCTCCTACCGGATCCAGTTGATAAATCATACAGGGTCAAGTTTGTACCTCCTACCGTATCTAGTGTATACATCATAACGGGTCTAGTTCGTTCCTCCTTCCGGATCTTGTTTTTACATCATATCGGGGCAAGTTTGTACATCCTACCGTATCTAGTGTATACATCGTACTGGGTCTAGTTTCTACCTCCTCCCGGTTCTAGTTGATACATCATATCGGACTAGTTTCTACCTCCTTCTGGATCTAGTTTATACATCATACTTGGCCTAATTAGTACCTCCTACCGGATCCAGTTCATAAATCATACAGGGCCAAGTTTTTACCTCCTTTCGGGTCTAGTTTATACATCATACAGGGCCAAATTCAAATTAATACCTCCTACCGTATCTAGTTTATACGTCATACTGGCCTAGTTTGTACCCCCTATCGGATCTAGTTTATACATCATACCGGGTATAGTTTGTAACTCCTTCCGGATCTAGTTTATGCATCATAACGACCTAGTTTGTACCTCCTTCCGGATCTAGTTGATACATCATACCGGCCTAGCTTGTACCTTCTACCGGATATAGTTTATACATCATACCAGGCCAGGTTTATACCTCCTTCCGGATTTAGTTTAAGCATCATACTGGCCTAGTTTGTACCTCCTAACGGATCTAGTTTATACATCATACCGGGCCAGGTTTGTACCTCCTTCCGGTTCTAGTTTATAGATCATACCAGGCCAGGTTTATACCTCCTTCCGGATCTAGTTTAAACATCATACTGGCCTAGTTTGTACCTCCTACCGGGTCTAGTTTATACATCATACCGGGTCAGGTTTATACCTCCTTCCGGATCTAGTTTATACACCATACCGGGCCTAGTTTGTACCTCATACCGTATCCAGTTTATACATTATACCCGCCATTTTTGTACCTCTTACCTGATCTAGTTTATGCATCACACCGGGCCTAGTTTGTACCTCCTTTTGGATCTAGTTTATACATCATAACGGCATAGTTTGTACCTCTTACCATATCTAGTTTATACATCATACCGGGCCAGGTTTGTACCTCCTTCCGGATCTACTGTATACATCATACCGTGTCTAGTTTGTCACCCCCACCGAATCTAGCCTATGAATCATATACTGGGTCTTGTCTGTATTTCCTGTCGGATCTAGTCTATACATCAAGCCGGGCATAATTTGTACCTCTTGCCGGATCTAGTCTATACATCACACCGGGCCTAGTCTGTACCTCCTTCTGGATCTATTTTTATACCTCATACCGGCCTAGTTTGTACCTCCTTCTGGATCTAGTCTATACATCACACCGGGCCTAGTTTGTACCTCCTTCCGGATCTAGTGCATACATCATACCGGCCTAGTTTGTACCTCCTTCCGGATCTAGTGCATACATCATACAGGCTTAATCTATACATCAAACCGAACCTAGTTTGTACGTATAACTCTTACCGGATCGAACCTATATATCACACAGGGCCTAGTTTATACATCATACTGGCCTAGTTTGTACCTCCTTCCGGATCTAGTGCATACATCATACCGGCCTAGTTTGTACCTCTTTCCGGATCTAGTGCATACATCATACAGGCTCAATCTTTACATCAAACCGAACCTAGTTTGTACGTATAACTCTTACCGGATCGAACCTATATATCACACAGGGCCTAGTTTATACATCGTACCGGACCTAGTTGTAAATCCTACCGTATCTAGTTTATATATCATACAGGGCCTAGTTTGTACCTCTTACCTGATCTAGTTGTACCTACTACCGTATCTAGTTTATATATCATAAAGGGCTTAGTTTGTACCTCTTACCGTATCTAGTTGATACATCATAAAGGGCATAGTTTGTACCTCTTACCAGATCTAGTGTATACATCATACCGGGTCTAGTTTGTACCTCGTTCCAGATCTATTGTATACATCTTACCGATCTAGTTTGTACCTTCTTCCGGATCTAGTTTACACATCATACCGGGCCAGGTTTGTAACTCCTACCGTATCTAGTTGATACATCACACCAAGCCTGGTTTGTACCTCCTTCCGGATCTAGTGTTTGCATCATACAGGCTTTATCTATGCATCACACCGGGCCTAGTTTATACATCGTACCGGCCTAGTTTGTACCTCCTTCCGGATCTAGTGTATACATCATACCGGGCCTAGTTTGTACCTCCTTCCGAATCTAGTGTATACATCATACCAGGCCTAGTTTGTCACCCCTACTCAATCTAGCCTATGCATCATACTGGGCCTTGTCTGTACTTCCTGTCGGACCTAGTCTATACATCACACCGTGCCTAGTCTGTACCTCTTACCGTCTCTAGTCTATACATCATACCGTGTTAAGTTTGTACCTGCTACCTGATCTGGTTTATGCATCATACCGGGTCTAGTTTGTAACTCCTTCCGGATCTAGTTGATACATCATACCGGCCTAGTGTGTACCTACTTCCGGATCTAGTTTATACATCATACCGGGCCTAATTAGTACCTCCTACCGGATCTAGTTGATACATCATACAGGGCCAAGTTTGTACCTACTACCGTATCTAGTGTATACATCGTACCGGGTCTAGTTTGTACCTCCTTCCGGATATAGTTGATACATCATACCGGGTCAAGTTTGTACCTTCTACCGTATCTAGTGTATACATCACACCGGGCCTAGTTTGGCACCCCTACCGAATCTAGCCTATACATCATACTGGGCCTTGTCTGTACCTCTTACCGTATCTAGTCTAAACATCACACCGGGCCTAGTTTGTACCTCTTACCGTATCTAGTCTATACATTACACCGGACGCTTATGTCAATCGTGTTGTCCGTTGTTGTCTGTTTCAGTGAATAGTTCAATCTTGTAACCCGCTGAGGGTTTAGTCATTATTACAATTTTGTTGTCCATTGATGTCGTTGCAAACAATACAATTTGTTATCAACTGCATGATGCCGTCATCAACTATACAATCTCCAGTCACACACACTAAGTGTAATAAGATCAAAGTCATCTTCAAGCACGTGCATGGCTTTTGCAACATGATCACGTGATGTCATCTATCACAAATGACGTTATTATAGACCTGATGTGACACGAACGTAGGCGAAGCTCATGGATTTTAAACAAATAACGGGTTAAAAGCTGTTCTTAACCAAATTGGCAGGGGCGTGGGCGACAAAGCGGCCTCATCGGAGGCTTTGATCCTACAACTGTCAGACATAATTAAAAAAAAATACAATGGTTTTAAAGGCTTGTGCATATTGCAGTAGCATCTAATGGATTCTGGGTTTAGTTATGTTTTAGATTTTGAAGCAGAAGGGTTTGTGTATGCTTGTAAGGTAGCAGAGACTGGATTCGCAAACGTTTTAGGAGGTCATACCTTACTTTTGACTCAAACAGGAACACGTTTGTCAATTTTAATGTAACAGCATTGAAAAAACATTCAATCAGGTTTATTAATACATGTAGAGAAGAGAACATGTTTGCTTCTTGAATGTTTAAATATATTTTGAGTCGAAATAAACGTCCGTTTCCATACCACTGGGAACACACACACAATATCGTTAACTATATAAAACAATGCGTAGGGCGGGTTGGTATCGAATAGATATGGTTGGTAAAGAAGGTTTTTGAGAAAAGAAAAATGTAAACCGAACGGATAAAATGTTCGTATTGTGAGTCCGTGTCGTAGGCCAACCGGTAGCAAAAAAAAAAAAAAAAAATGATACCATTCTTCACAATTTTTTATTCTGATCCTATAGCACTCGTTTAATAATATATATTTACATTTGCATGGCATTGTCACTATATAGCCTCTTTGAGAGCTGTGTCGTTGGTGGGACTTTAATAACCATGCCACACGAGACATAATTACCATGCCGCACGAGACACAATTCTTAGCGTATTAATTACAACACTGACCGGAACTACAATATCCAATGTAAATAAACATGACGGCTGCTGAAATATCGCTGGGCATTGTGAGATTTGATAATGTCATTGTAAATTTATGTGCAAAATAAAAAATAAAATAAAAAACACTTTTATTACAACGAAAACAAGACCAAGGTCTGCAATATCGTACAAAATGCACATCGGTTGAAATCACCAATGCCGGCAATGGAAACAATTTTAACGCTCATGCAATTTATCAGAAATATCGTCTGTTACACTGCACTGATCAACAGGGGTTCGTTATAAATGTCTGAAATACACATATTATATAGACCTACTGACACATATGTTACAGACCTACTGATATGAGTCACAGCACACATAAACATTTGTCATTTCAGACATTTGTAACGAACCTGTTCTCCGTCGCAAGATCACTCACTTCAAACGCTATCAGTTTCACGCGTCTCAGATCCACGGTTCCTCAGTTTCTGACGACATGTCAAATAACGATGCTGTTATAGAATCTACCGACTGTTGTCGGGTTCCCATACAATCAACAAATACATTCACGCCTGGATTCTTCACAAAATGAGCAAAGAGAAAATTTCGAATTAACTTCCAAAAATCACTCCCTCGTGGAGGTCAAGGTCCCATTCACGGTGTTCACTGTATTTATCCATGCGCGAAATTCGTTCCGGGGGAAAATCGAAACAATTTCAAATCTAACTTTCAGCTCAGATTTCTATTGAAAAACTGGAATCACCCTATAGACATATCATACGCAATTGTATTGATGCTAAATTGTGGAATAAATTTGAAGTGTTTGTTTAAATGTCAAAGCACGCGACAATACGCTGTTCAAACTATTGAACGAAATTGTGTGGACTGTCGATAAGGCGGGCATTTTCAATTTTAATTATAAATTATAAGTTAAAAAAGAACATAAGAGGCAGAGAAAACGTAAATATAAGTATTAAACTGTTTTTGTATGGTATTTATGATCTATTTGAATGACACAGCTTTTATGTTGTTTTCTTGCAAAGCTGTGTCATTCAAATAGATCATAAATACCATACAAAAACAGTCCAATGCTTAAATACCGACGATATCAAAATATTGAGCGAGAAGTTAAAACAAATCGAGAGTATTTCCTAGCGGAATCACATCCAACTTCATATTTAAAAAAATATATCTTTCCGCTTGCTTTGTTCCCTGTGATGAATATTAATAAAACCTAATTGTAATCCGTAAGTTTCTTGAGCTGCTAAGTAAACATATAACGGACACAATCAATATAGACTGTCATAATAATGATAAAAATAGGATGTAAGACTGTGTCAATGGAAGTGTGTACTGCGAAAATAGGTCCGTGTCGGCTGGGGTGTAGTATTCCAGGAAATTGTTCGACAGCTTGCCTTGTGGAGAAAATCCATCAAGCTATCGACAGATTACGTTGACTATTAGATTGGATAGCTTTTAGACTCAAACACTGACACGTGAGCATAGTCTGTTTGCAAGCAAAAATAATATCGAATGTGTACGTGCATGTACAATTTAATAAAGTAATAACGACAAGATCTATATTACGATAGTGGTAAGATATATGTCGTTCAAGTGGAGATCGTTATGACAGTGGTAAGATATGTGTCGTGGTAGTGGTAAATGTAAGATATGTGTCTTGGAAGTGGTAGGATATGTGTCGTGGAAGTGGTAAGATATGTGTCATGGTAGTGGTAAGATATTTGTCATGGTAGTGGTAAGATATGTGTAGTGGTAATGGTAAGAT
>NW_018403560.1:140123-140204 GCF_002113885.1 Mizuhopecten yessoensis | reverse complement strand
TGGTAAGCAATGTGTCATGGTAATGGGAAGATATGTGTCGTGGAAATGGTAAGATATGTGTCGTGGTAGTGGTAAGATATA
>NW_018403560.1:139547-139950 GCF_002113885.1 Mizuhopecten yessoensis | reverse complement strand
TGGTAGTAGTAAGAAATGTATCATGGTAATGGTAAGATATGTGTCGTAGTAGTGGTAAGAAATGTGTCATGGTAGTGGTAAGGTATGTGTCATGGTAGTGGTAAGAAATGTGTCATTGTAGTGGTAAGGTATGTGTCGTGGACGTGGTAAGAAATGTGTCATGGTAATGGTAAGAAATGTGTCATGGAAGTGGTAAGATATGTGTCGTGGAAGTAGTAAGAAATGTGTCAAGGTAATGGTAAGATATGTGTCGTGGAAGTGGTAAGATATGTGTCGTAGAGTTGGTAAGAAATGTGTATTGGTTGTGGTAAGATATGTCTCGTGGAAGTGGTATGAAATATCTCATGGTAATGGTAAGATATGTGTCGTGGAAGTGGCAAATATTGTGTCATGGAAGTGGTAT
>NW_018403560.1:62059-136729 GCF_002113885.1 Mizuhopecten yessoensis | reverse complement strand
TGGAAGTGGTAAGATATGTGTCGTGGAAGTGGTATGAAATATGTCGTGGAAGTGGTAAGATATGTGTCGTGGAAGTGGTAAAATATGCGCGTGGTAGTGGTAAGATATGTGTCGTGGTAGTGGAAAGATATGTGTCGAGATAGTTGTAAGAAATGTGTCATGGTAGTGGAAGAGATGTTCGTGGAAGTGGTAAGAAATGTGTCATGGTAATGGTAAGATATGTGTCGTTGTAGTGGTAAGATATGTGTCGTGGAGTTGGTAAGAAATGTGTCATGGTAATGGTAAGATATGTGTCGTGGAAGTGGTAAGAAATGTGTCGTGGAGTTTGTATGAAATGTGTCATGGTAATGGTAAGATATGTGTCGTGGTAGTGGTAAGATATGTGTCGTGGAGTTGGTAAGAAATGTGTCATGGTAATGGTAAGATATGTGTCGTGGAAGTGGTAAGAAATGTGTCATGGTAATGGTAAGATATATGTCGTGGTAGTGGTAAGATATGTGTCGTGGAGTTGGTAAGAAATGTGTCATGGTAATGGTAAGATATGTGTCGTGGAAGTGGTAAGAAATGTGTCATGGTAATGGTAAGATATATGTCGTGGTAGTGGTAAGATATGTGTCGTGGAGTTGGTAAGAAATGTGTCATGGTAATGGTAAGATATGTGTCGTTGAAGTGGTAAGCAATGTGTCATGGTAATGGGAAGATATGTGTCGTGGAAGTGGTAAGATATGTGTCGTGGTAGTGGTAAGATATGTGTCGTGGTAGTGGTAAGAAATGTGTCATGGTAATGGTTAGATATGTGTCGTGGTAGTTGTTAGATATGTGTGTTGGAAGTGGTAAGATTTTTGTCGTGGAAGTGGTACGAAATGTGTCATGGTAATGGTAAGATATGTGTCGTGGAAGTAGCAAAAAATGTGTCGTGGAAGTGGTAAGATATGTGTCGTGGAAGTAGTAAGAAATGTGTCACGGTAATGGTAAGATATGTGTCGTGGAAGTGGTAAGATATGTGTCGTGGTAGTGGTAAGATATGTGTCGTGGAAGTGGTAAGCAATGTGTCCTGGTAATGGTAGGATAAGTGTCGTGGAAGTGGTAAGATATGTGTCGTGGTAGTGGTAAGGTATATGTCGTGGTAATGGTAAGATATGTGTTTTGGAAGTGGTAAGATATGTGTCGTGGAAGTGGTAAGAAATGTGTCCTGGTAATGGTAGGATAAGTGTCGTGGAAGTGGTAAGATATGTGTCGTGGAAGTGGTAAGATTAGTGTCGTGGTAGTAGTAAGAAATGTGTCATGGTAATGGTAAGGTATGTGTCATAGCATTGGTAAGATATGTGTCATGGTAGTGGTAAGAAATGTGTCATGGTAGTGGTAAGGTATGTGTCTTGGAAGTGATAAGAAATGTGTCATGGTAATGGTAAGATATGTGTCGTGGAAGTGGCAAAAAATGTGTCGTGGAAGTGGTAAGATATGTGTTTTGGAAGTAGTAAGAAATGTGTCATGGAAGTGGTAAGATATTTGTCATGGTAATGGTAAGAAATGTGTCGTGGAAGTGATAAGATAAATATCGGGGTAATGTTAAGATATGTGTCGGGGTAGTTGTAAGGTTTGAGTAAATGTCGAGAAACCCTCTGTGTTTGTCTCAGTTCAGACAACGATGTCAGTAGGTGTGTTTTATGAGTGCGATAATGATTCGAGATAAGCTGATGTTAAACGCGAAGCCTCGCCCGAATAGCTTATTCCAATTAGGTCAAAAAACGTATTGATATGGAACCGACTTGAGGAGGACATGTTGACTAACACTCCCTGACACAAAGGGACTGCACTCTAACGGGAACTATCTCCTGCACTCGACAATCTCGGATTGGTAAGCCTGAGAGTCAAGAGGATATCACAGATCACGTTTAATGATGGCGGCTGGGTAATGAAGGGAGCGAGGCAGTGTTGGAGAGGAGCACTCGGACAATCTAGATAACGCATCGTCTCAGCCGCCGTCCGGGTAAATAGGATTCAATATAGCAATAATACACAATTGCTTCCTAAGCAAATATTAAGATTAAAGCACATTAACTACATCGCCAAAAGAACGCATTTCGATTGGCAATGCATAATGAATGTCTCCCTTCGTGTTAGACGCCTGTAGTAGCATGGAGTTGGCAGCGTGGTACAAGAGGACAGGCTTAGACACGCATATATCAACACCGACAGACCATACACACCACTCAAATCTAGCGATTTTAACAAACTGCAACGACTAGGCCGCCTTAAAGCTCGGTATTTGACCATATTTAGTCATAATAGTGCAGTCACATTCACTAGAGGCAAGTAGTTCAATACAATATAATGCTAGACAATACACAGAGGCTTTCAAACTACATGTAACTCCCATAACATTTGAGAGCTGTGAAACAAACTACGGCGACTGTCAAAAGAACGTGGTAAGACGAGTTTCAGATTCTTTTTATCATACATTTTAACTCAGTATTCACATTGAGCGGTATTTTTTTCTTTCAATTTCATGCTGGTATGGCCGCAAATCGGTTACGTACATAGTCCGGGCTTCATGGTAAATATGTATGTAACCAATTTGCGTTCATACCGACATGATCATTGAAAAAAATGCCGTTCAGTCCTAATATTTCCATTCTGAATATTCAGTTATTATTGACCCCTATTGTTTTCGATACAGAAGCTTCTGTGTCGTCAGTGCAAACGAGGTTCATTGAACAGCCTAACGTCACCAACATGTTTGCGTCAAACGAGTGGGGTGGAGACAACCCAAAATAAAGCTGGTCCAATTGCGTTCATAGCCCTATGGACGCAATTTCTTATAGTTATGCTCATATTGGAACTTGCAATGGAAATGTAAATATAATCACATACTCTTAACTATTAATATTAATAAAGCACCAGTTTTGCATTTGCCTCGAATATTTGACGACTTAGTTTTGTCCATTGTGACGTCAAAGCGGAAGATAGTACACGTTACATAATGGAGATCTAAATGATGCCGTTATTAATTATCAATATGAGTATGCCTTGCTTACATGATCTTATGGGAGTCTCCTTTATATATGAGATTTACTACTGTGATGAATGTACATATCGTAATCCTACCTTCGCTGATTTAACATATTATTCAGGTTAGATACGTTGATCTGTTGGCGTTAATCATTTGTGTTATGTCTCCGTAATTCGAACGCTTAGAAGACAGATAGTTTTCGAGGTACAATCAAAACGTACAGGTGATTATACCTCACTCACCGCTAGGTGTCGCTAGGATAGCAAGAGGGTATAAATAGGCAGAATCCAGCGACAATCGGCCCAGTTCTGTTCTGATCTCGGCGTGTGTACAGCAGTGAAAGATCGCAAGTACCTAATATATGCGAGACCGGCTTTGTGTTGGAAAGATAGAAGTGACTGAGTAAGTCTTGCCTTGATCCACACACTGCCTGGAAGATATATTAAATAAACGATTGAGTGCTGTAGCGGGATACTGTTAGACAGAAGGTATCACGGGCATAGGCTGTGCAGTGCTAGTCGCGACTAGGCTAGTCGTGACTAGGTATAGTCGTTGGTGCTAGTCGTGACTAGGGGTAGTCGCGACCAGGCTAGTCGTGACTAGGTATAGTCGTTAGAGCTAGTCGTGACTAGGGATAGTCGTGGTCATTAGAGAGTGCCGTAGTTGTATACTAGTATAAGGCTGTCGTGATCGGCGCGACTAGGTCATATAGCTAGGTAGCTGACTATAGGGCAACTATAGTGACTAGGGCTAGCCGCGACTAGGTAGTCGAGTTGTGTACTGCCTGGATTGTACGGTAGTGTGTGTAGTGTGTTATATTGATACAGAGCAGATAGCTTTGGTATTAGTTCTATAGTCGTGCAGTAATTATTCTGTTCATATCATGTATTAAGCATTAGGTAATGGGTATGCTGGTTACAAGGTAGTAACACATATTTGTATATATTTGCAACTGTAGTATAGTTATAATTAAGCTTACAGCACAGGGATCCTTAGAAGTGACTAGGGTACGGACCCCGGAACGTTACATAATTTTGGTGGCAGCGTGTGGGATCCCTGTGGTTAGGTTTCAGTATTATAATTTGTGTTTATTAGAATAAACCTGTACTGTTTTTATAGTCATACCTTATAGTTATTTGTATTGGTTTGTGAAGATGGCTAGCTATGTAGAGGATGATGTTCTCAGTCCATTAGAGGATGTCGAGGAAACTGTTAGCCAGAGAGGGGACGGGTCGTACCATGGTCGTACAAGCCCTATGACACCAGGGATAAAAAGGCATGTCCATTATTCAAAATCTACACCTCGTAGACCTAGGGACTCTGGTATTGCATCGAGTGATAGAACTAGAGGGGAATATACACAGCACATAGATGTTCCCAGGCTATCCTCAGATATGGCTGTTGATAAGGTTGAGGATGAAATCAGACAAATGAGGGCTGAGTTGTCTAGGTTACAGACAAAGAGTGAAGGTATTCTAAAACCGTCTCCAACTACAAGGCCATATACTGAAAGGAAATTGGACCACCCCAGAGAGAGAGCCCGTTCAAGAACAGAGCAGCTCCCTGACTATGTTGGTGACATTGATGGAGGTGGTCGAGATTGGGTGACACAAAGGAACTCTCAGAGACGTCGCAGGAGGCCAGTATATGAGCATGACAGCGGTAGTGAGGATGATGAAGAACAAGAGTATTCCAGAAAACCACGCAACACTCCAATGAAGGTCAGACATGTGAAGGCTGCAACATATGATGGTTCCACCTCATGGGTTGACTACAAATCTCATTTTGAGACTTGTTCCCGTATCAACAACTGGTCGGATTATGAAAAGGGTCTTTATTTGGCTGTTGCACTCAGAGGTCAAGCACAAGGCATCCTTGGGGACCTGGCCATATCAAAGCAAGAAGACTATAAGTCCCTGGTCAGCGCATTAGAAGAACGTTTTGCTCCTCCTAACCAAACAGAGTTATACCGGGTTCAACTCTTAGAGAGGCGACAGAAAGCAGCGGAAAGTCTGCCAGAGCTGGGACAAGCCATTAGACGGCTCGTAAACCTGGCATACCCGACAGTGCCCAGTGATGTGCGGGATACCTTGGCTAAGCAGCAATTCATTGAGGCTCTAGCTGATTCAGACATGAGAATTAGGATAAAACAAGGTAGACCTCAAACTCTGACAGACACTATACGGCTAGCTGTGGAACTGGAGGCCTACACTCGAGCTGAAAAGAAATGGAGTGATGGTAAAGCTCATCTGAGATCCACAAACACAGAGGACAGTCCTACTACAGAGAAGGCTAGTGTGACTACAGAGAAAGCTAGTCAGAACTCTGATATGTCTAGTCTATTAAAAGGCATACAACAGCAACTACAGTCCTTACAAGATGAGGTAGTGAAGCTGAAAGGAAGTAATAGGAATTCAAGTCAGCAAAGACCAAATAAAGACAAGGCTAGTCGAAAAACTTGCTACTATTGCAATGAGGAGGGTCATTTTCGCAGGAATTGCCCGAAGTTGAAAAATCAGGCAACCACTGACAATGGAGCAGATAAGCCAGTGGCGAAGCGAGTTAGAACTCGGAGAAGACGGAAACAGACTGAACAGAAGGCTAATATAGGAGTCTCATCAGCTGTTCATGAAGCTGGCATGTATATTAAGACTGACATACATGGTGCCAAGGCAAAGTTGTTGGTCGATACAGGGGCAACCATAACTTTGATTTCTGAAGATCTGTATAACCACATTTCTCCGGCGGCTAGACCCGAGTTAAAGCAGATAAGTAAAGAGGTCTTGACAGCAAGTGGAGACAAATTACCAATCCTCGGACAAGGGAGGTTTAACATCAGATTGGAGGACGACACAAACCTACTGGTAGAAGCGGTTGTTGCGAAACTCACCACAGATGGCATTCTAGGTCTTGATGTTATGATAGAGAGAAATGTAACTCTGGATATGGCCAAGGGTTGTCTTACCTTAGATGGAGTGCATGTTGAGGCTAAATATGAGGGAACTATGGGTTGTTTCCGAGTGTGTACAACTGAGAAGATTGTAGTACCAGCAAAATCAGAGGTCATAGTCTCTGGAAAGGTGTGTGTGCCTGATGGTAAGGCCATGCAGGGGAACGCCTTACTAGTGGAAGGATTTGAATCTTTTTTGAAGAGCGACCGTGCTATCATTGGTCGTTCACTGGTGGACAATACAGCTACAGTGCCTGTACGCATGATGAATACCTCAGAGGAAGATAAGTTGATCTATCCTGGCACTTCCATAGCACAAGTTAGTGCAATTCAGAGTGTAGTAGAGGAAATAGAAGGAAAACAGCCTCACAAAAATAACAGCTTAAGAGAGGACCTGGCTAAACTACTAGAAGCATCGAAAACAAACCTCACCGGCCAACAATACGAGGAGCTGAGACATCTTGTGCAAAAGTATGAAGGATTGTTTGCTGCATCAGATGAGGACTTGGGGCGAACAGATGTCGTGAAGCATAAGATCAATACTGGAGATGCTCGTCCGATAAAACAGCCTTTACGACGTATCCCAGGCAATATGGGACCAGAAGTTGACAAACAAGTGCAGAACATGCTCGACCGAGGTATTATAAAGAAATCCTCTAGTCCTTGGAGCTCAGGCATTGTTTTGGTCAAGAAAAAGGATGGGACAATGCGGTTTTGCGTAGATTACAGACGACTTAACGCTGTCAGCATTCCCGATGCATACCCTCTGCCTCGTATTGACGAGACACTAGATCAACTAGCTGGATGTTCATGGTTTTCGACACTAGACCTGAACTCTGGATACTGGCAGGTAGAGTTGGATTCGGAGGACCGTGCCAAAACCGCATTCGCCACTCGCACAGGGTTGTACGAGTTCCAAGTTATGCCCTTTGGTTTAAATTCAGCCCCAGCAACATTCGAACGATTAATGGAGACTGTACTGGCAGGACTACAGTGGCAGGTGTGCCTCATATACCTTGATGATGTCATTATTGTGGGAAGATCATTTGAGGAGATGATGGACAATCTCGAAAAAGTATTTGACCGATTGTTAGCTGCTGGGTTGAAATTGAAAGCTAGGAAGTGCCTTCTATGTGCAAAAGAGGTTCTATACCTAGGGCATGTCATTTCAGAGTCAGGTGTTTCAACAGATCCTGCGAAAACAAGAACGGTGGAGCAATGGCCTGTTCCTGTCAATGTGCGAGAGGTGCGCTCTTTTCTTGGATTCTGTAGCTATTATCGAAGGTTTATTAAGGATTTTGCTAAAATTGCCAAGTGCCTTCACAAACTCACAGAAAAAGGACGAACATTTGAGTGGAGTTCCTCTTGCCAGGAAGCATTTGAGACTCTTAAGAGGTTGTTGGTAAAAGCACCTGTCCTTGCGCATCCAGACTTTACCAAGGAGTTTATACTAGATACCGATGCGAGCAATGACGCTATCGGTGCAGTGCTGTCTCAGATAGTGGATGATGTTGAGAGGCCAGTAGCATTCGCCAGTCGGACTCTTACTAAAGCAGAGCGAGGGTATTGCGTGACCAGAAAGGAACTGTTGGCAGTTGTATACTTCACCAAGTACCTGCGCCATTACCTGTATGGAAGAAGGTTCACAGTACGGACAGACCATAGTTCGCTTCGTTGGCTGCTGAACTTCAAAGATCCCGAAGGACAGATGGCTAGGTGGCTACAAGTGCTGAGCTCATATGACATGACCATCGTCCATCGACCTGGAGTCAAACATCAGAATGCTGATAGTCTCAGCCGGTTACCCTGCAGGCAATGTGGGTTCGAACCACAATGGGAAACCAAGATTGAGACCACAGATCAGGTTATGAGTGTACAAAACCCCAATGAATGTAACGAGATTGCTTCCCCAGAACTACCAGCAGATAGTGAAGAACTGTCTTTGTCACAGAAACAAGAGGCAGATGAGGATATTCAACTTGTTAGAACTTGGGTGCTTGACAAGAAACGACCACCATTCAACGCCATTGCTGGCAGGAATATCACCGTCCGATCATTATGGATGCAGTTTGAAGCTTTATTTGTCAAAGACAACCTATTGTACAGAGGGAGTTCTAGCGGAAATCCACAGGTTGTTCTACCACGAAAAGAACGAAGGACCGTCCTTTCTCATACGCATGACAACAAGACAGCCGGTCACTTGGGAATGAAGAAAACTCTAGCAAAGATTAGACAAACGTTTTACTGGCCTGGGCTTAAAGGCGATGTCAAACGATATGTAGCTGGATGTGTACCGTGTTGTCGAGGAAAGTCTCCTACCAAAGCAAAAAGAGCCCCAATGCAAATGGTCAAAGCAGGGTTTCCTATGGAACGATTAGGAATAGACATCCTCTGTGAATTACCCCAAACCGACCAAGGAAACAGACACATATTGGTGATATCAGATTATTATACCAAGTGGACTGAATGCTTCGCCATGAGGGACATGGAAGCCAAGACTGTTGCAAGAATTCTGGTTGAAGAAGTAATTTGTAGGTTTGGTGTACCCAGCACCATTCATTCAGATCAGGGTTCTCAATTCGAGAGTGCTCTTTTCCAGGAAATGTGCAAGCTCTTAGAGATTAAGAAAACACGAACGACCCCTTACCACCCAAAGTCGGATGGAATGGTCGAACGATTTAACAAAACGTTAGTCAACATGTTAAAAGGTTTTGTTAATGACCAACAAACCGACTGGGACCTGCACTTACCATACGTGACTATGGCTTACAGGTCAGCTGAACATGAAACAACGGCTAACACCCCAAACTTCATGATGTTGGGCAGGGAGACCAGCACCCCATTGGATATCCAGTATTCAATGCCTCGGGATATCAAAGTCATACCCCAAAATATGTGGGCTTGGCGGCTGAAAGAGAAGATGGAGGATGCCCATCATATGGTGAGACAGCATGTGAAAGGAGCCATGTTGAGACAGAAGAAGAATCATGACTCCAAGCTGTCCTGGCAGAACTTCAAACCAGGCAATGAAGTTTTTGTGTTCTTTCCGAATGTAAAGGTGGGACGAAGTCACAAGTTATCAAGTCGGTGGAGAGGACCGTACAAGGTGCTGACTAAGTTGACAGACGTCACCTACAGAGTGCGTTGCGGACGCAAGGGGAAGTCACAGGTCATCCATGCAGACCGTATGAAGTTACGAGAGGGTCAGGTCATGAGCGGTGAAAATACCCAAGAAGCGAGAGGGTTAAGGGATCGACAAACACAGGTCGATGAGAGTTGTTTCAGCTACTTGAAAGTAGGGGATGCTGCGTCATCTAGAGAAATGAATGGGAGTGTGATGGAAGATGCTCATATGGAGGTGGAGAATGATGTGAATAACAGTGATTCAGTCAGAAATGGAGAGAAAACGTTTGAGAACAACTCCAGGCAAACACGCACTCGACGACCACCTCAGTGGCATTCTAGTTACACTTCAGAATATTAGGTAGATCAGACTATTTGTGTTATCACTATATGAGGGTAACATTTGCTGTTGTAGAAGAATCATAGTGTATATTTTTGATTGATGTCATTACATCTTGGAGAGTTCAGGACCAGAGTTGTTTTATTTTTATAACGCGAGGACGCGTTGTTCTCGGAGGCGTGGGTAATGTGATGAATGTACATATCGTAATCCTACCTTCGCTGATTTAGCATATTATTCAGGTTAGATACGTTGATCTGTTGGCGTTAATCATTTGTGTTATGTCTCCGTAATTCGAACGCTTAGAAGACAGATAGTTTTCGAGGTACAATCAAAACGTACAGGTGATTATACCTCACTCACCGCTAGGTGTCGCTAGGATAGCAAGAGGGTATAAATAGGCAGAATCCAGCGACAATCGGCCCAGTTCTGTTCTGATCTCGGCGTGTGTACAGCAGTGACAGATCGCAAGTACCTAATATATGCGAGACCGGCTTTGTGTTGGAAAGATAGAAGTGACTGAATAAGTCTTGCCTTGATCCACACACTGCCTGGAAGATATATTAAATAAACGATTGAGTGCTGTAGCGAGATACTGTTAGACAGAAGGTGTCACGGGCATAGGCTGTGCAGTGCTAGTCGCGACCAGGCTAGTCGTGACTAGGTATAGTCGTTGGTGCTAGTCGTGACTAGGGGTAGTCGCGACCAGGCTAGTCGTGACTAGGTATAGTCGTTAGAGCTAGTCGTGACTAGGGATAGTCGTGGTCATTAGAGAGTGCCGTAGTTGTATACTAGTATAAGGCTGTCGTGATCGGCGCGACTAGGTCATATAGCTAGGTAGCTGACTATAGGGCAACTATAGTGACTAGGGCTAGCCGCGACTAGGTAGTCGAGTTGTGTACTGCCTGAATTGTACGGTAGTGTGTGTAGTGTGTTATATTCATACAGAGCAGATAGCTTTGGTATTAGTTCTATAGTCGTGCAGTAATTATTCTGTTCATATCATGTAATAAGCATTAGGTAATAGGTATGCTGGTTACAAGGTAGTAACACATATTTGTATATATTTGCAACTGTAGTATAGTTATAATTAAGCTTACAGCACAGGGATCCTTAGAAGTGACTAGGGTACGGACCCCGGAACGTTACACTACATTTGTCTGTTAATATGACGTCATTATAGTATCGTAATATGTGTGATGTAATTTCAGTATCATTATTGACGTCACAATAGGTCATATAGCAATATTGTATACACAAAAATATTATATGATTGTAAATAACACTCTAATCATGTGATAAAGAATAAACTCTGCCATTTTCCTCAGGGAAGAAACCAATAAGCACCGAGGACGTCGTTAGTACATGTTCCGAGCTTTGTACGTATCTTATTAGTGTATACTGCCACTAAACCACGGCAAGCCTAGCCTACTGATCTTACTGCATCAGACTGTTCATACTTAAAACATTTATTTATTCCAGTTTCCAAAGGCCAAATAAACATGGATGATATCGATCCGTGAGTAAGAAACAACGTTCATCGTGTTCTTATATTTAATTCATCGTCTAACCAAATCACGAAAACACATTTGTTGAAATGCAGTCCAGTTATCAGAAACACATAATAACGTCACTGGTTGTGAAACTGATTTATCGACCATTTGTAGATGTACATATCAACCTCCAGGTATCAGGTACACACATGCGTCTCAATGAAGGTGCTTGTTAGTTATCATCAGGAATATTCTAACTAGTGAAGCGTTTTTATTGTCATCGGGTTCATTCCACACACCAAGTCTCCTGTTCGATGTCAACAAGTGCATCTCATTCACCGAGACGCTTATGTGTTGCCGTAGTGCACGTGCCACTCAGCGAGGTTCTTCTGTGTTGTCATCGACGATATCCCTCTCAATGAGAGTCTTTATGCATTATAATCTGGTACATCTGAATCACTGGGTCGCTTCTGCGTTGTCCCAATTATTCTCACTTAGATGCTAGTACATATAGTGTAGAAAAAAAATTGTACGTTATTTTCAGGTATATCACAAATATGCGCGTGTACCTTATACCCAAGCGCATCTAATGAGGCACTCATATTTTGCTACGTTTACATTATGTTCCCAGTGGCCACGGCAATCACGTGTTTCAGGCCAACGTGGTCAAAACGGTAAGGACTTGAGATAACGCGGGGGGAGGGGGGATTGGCCAACGTGACAGGCCGTGATTGACATGGTTGCTGGGCCAGATTTATTTTATAACTGTCAAAAAAATTGCCACTGCAGTCACGGTGCGGATGAGAAACCTAGTAGGCCGTAGTAAAACCGTGTGAACGCAACAAAACGGGACAGTACGTAATAAGCCGTAATATAACTTGGAGGCGGTCCGTATAGTGGGACGGGAAGCATGTGTATTTCCCGGCATCTCACGGTCCTTTCAAGTTGTGTCAAGTTCTAACGCGTTTAGTGCGCGTTCTGTCACGGTTGGTTCACGGTTGCTGCGCGTTTTGTCTCGTTTTGCCACGTTTTGTCACGGTTCTCACGGCAAGTGAGGGTGTATGGTAGCTGTTTCGTCGCGTTCGATCCGGCGCGTCCCGGTGTGTGACGGTTTGCGGGCCCGGCGCGTTGCGTTCTACTGCGGTGTGACATGGTGCGCGCGCGCGGTCTGGGAGGGAGTATATAAAAGCCAAAATCCCACGGCGCACTACGTTTCGTACACAAAATCTTCTTCATCTTGGGAATTCATGATGTTATCTCGTCTATTCGTCTCAGGATATACTGATTGCTTTTGCTTGGGAGGCCTTCTTGGGCACAAACGTGCTCCAAAGCTGCCCGGTGCCAACGTTTCATCTGTGGAAAGCCTAGACAGAACGTGAAAAACGTGTCGGACCTTCATCAAAACGTGCGAAACGTGAGGGACCCCATCAGAACGTGACGGGCCTAGAGGGAACGTACTGGCATCCGTGGTAGACCGCGGGCCGAACCGTAGTGCGCCTTGGAGCCTCCGGGACTCGGCATCCCCTTTTCCCAAGTCTTGGCAAGTTTTCCCACGGTCTGTCACGGTATCCGTGACAAGCCGTGGGAAAACTTGCCAAGACTTGAATTCAGAGAAAAAATGGCCAAAATCCCACGGTGCACTACGTTTCTTGCAAACGGGACTGCCGTGGCTGCCGGGAACATAATGTAAACGTACATGTAGCATTAGCAGTTACATACAAACGTGTTTGCGTTATCGGTGAAGGTTCATCACAATCAACTGGGCGTTTGCATTGCTGGTAAATGTACATCCCAAATAATTGAGATGCCCTTAAGAACATCTTAATCGATAAGGCGCTTGTATTATTGGTAGGTACATCACAATTGTAATGAGACGCTTGTTGTTTAATTTTGTACATTGTATATCACGAATATTGAGGCGCTCGTGTGGCCAGTAAATGAACACCACATTCAATAAGGTATTTGTGTTGCCAAAAAATACATCCCGGTTAATAATATGCTTGTATTTCCCGATTCTGGAGGTGGATTTGGATGTCGTTTTGTACGTCCCAGTCAAAAAAGGCGCGTGTGATGTTTTTTCTTCGGGTATATCTCATTGAAGGTTATGTTCGAGCTTGTGTTGATTATTTGATCCAAAATTACGACCATCAATCCGAGTTAGGTGAACTTCGTCAGGACATTAACTCGGTAATATGTACACACTGAATTGTATACATAACCTACAAAACGCAACAATAAAGACATCGCCCGCTAGATCTGATTCAAACCAATATTCAACTGGTTACCTAATATATTTCTCAAAATATATTGAAGAAAATGTATAAACAAGTATAAAGGGAGTGGATACAGTACATATTGCAGAAACTAAAACAGCAAATTAGGAAGCTCTTCGCTAAAAACCGGCTTATTCATTTAAAGGCTTTTTAACATTCCATGTTTATGATGTACACTATTTCTGGGGATAGTCGGCGGCCTACGTGAATCTACTCAAATTGTCCTCTAGTGCAGCAATTGGTGAGGGAGCTGCAGCACTTCCGATGTTGTCTGTCCTTTTGCTGATGTATTGATAATTGTCTCGTATACTCAACAGCAGACATATAACTCAGTCAAGGAATACTTAGTAACCAGACAGATTACAGGCAGAACATGGCAATCACACTCTCAATAGGTGCTTACTCCCGGGTACACAGATACACACTCCCGGGGACAGATATGATGTTATACAGTATACAACAGGTATACTCCACTTCCGAAAACAGATCCGTTGTAATACGGTATACAACAGGAACTCCACTCCCGGGTATATATTAGACGGTATACAGTACACAACAGATGCTCCAATCCCGGGGAAAGATATGATGACATACAGTGCGCAACAGGGATTGATTAGATGGTACGTATACACAGTGCACAACAGNCACAGATACTCACTCCCGGGTACACAGATACACACTCCCGGGTACAGCTAAATATACTCCTCTTCTGACGACAGATACTCTACACATGCGAACAGGAATTAAGCAACGGGAACTCAGGTAATCAACTAATCCACAGGTCCGATCTAATAATACAGTACACAACAGGTAAGCCACTCCCAGGGACAGATATGATGTTATACAGTATACAACAGGTACTCCATTCCCGGGGACAGATATGTTGTTATACAGTACACAACAGGTACTCCACTCCCGGGGACAGATCTGATGTTATACAGTATACAACATGTACAATTACTACATTCCCGGGGACAGATATGATGGTATACAGTATAAAACAGGTACTCCACTCCCGGGGACAGATCTGATGTTATACATTATACAACAGGAACTCCACTCCCGGGGACAGATATGATGTGAAACAGTATACAACAGGTACTCCTCTCCCGGGGACAGATATGATGTTATACAGTATAAAACAGGTACTCCACACCCGGGGACAGATCAAACGTTATAAAGTATACAGCAGGTAATCCTCTCCCGGGGACAGATCTGATGTTATACAGTATACAACATGTACAATTACTACATTCCCGGGGACAGATATGATGGTATACAGTATACAACAGGTACTCCACTCCCGGGGACAGATATGATGTGAAACAGTATACAACAGGTACTCCACTCCCGGGGACAGATATGATGGTATACAGTATAAAACAGGTACTCCACTCCCGGGGACAGATATGATGTGAAACAGTATACAACAGGTACTCCTCTCCCGGGGACAGATATGATGTTATACAGTATACAACAGGTATTCCACTCCCGGGGACAGATATGTTGTTATACAGTACACAACAGGTACTCCACTCCCGGGGACAGATATGATGTGAAACAGTATAAAACAGGTTCTCCACTCCCGGGGACAGATATGATGTTATACAGTATACAACAGGTACACCACTCCCGGGGACAGATATGATGGTATACAGTATACAACAGTTACTCCACTCTCGGGGACAGATATTATGTTATACAGTATACACTAGGTACTCCACTCCCGGGGACAGATATGAAGTTATACAGTATATAACAGGTACTCCACTCCCGTGGAGAGATATAATAGATCTGGTGTTATACAGTATACAACAGGTACTCCACTACCGGAGACAGATATGATGTGATACAGTATACAACAGGTACTCCACTCCCGGGAACAGATATGTTGTTATACAGTACACAACAGGTACTCCACTCCCGGGGCCAGATATGTTGTTATACAGTACACAACAGGTACTCCACTACCGGGGACAGATATGATGTGAAACAGTATAAAACAGGTACTCCACTCCCGGGGACAGAAATGATGTTATACAGTATACAACAGGTACTACACTCCCGGGGACAGATATGATGTTATACAGAATACAACAGGTACTCAACTCCCGGTGACAGATCTGTTGTTATACAGTATACAACAGTTACTCCACTCCCGGGGACAGATCTGATGTGATACAGTATACAACAGGTACTCCACTCCCGGTGACAGATATAATGTTATACAGTATACAACAGGTACTCCACTACCGGGGACAGATATGATGTGAAACAGTATAAAACAGGTACTCCACTCCCGGGGACAGAAATGATGTTATACAGTATACAACAGGTACTCCCCTCCCGGGGACAGATATGATGTGATACAGTATATAACAGGTACTCCACTCCCGTGGAGAGATATAATAGATCTGGTGTTATACAGTATACAACAGGTACTCCACTACCGGGGACAGATATGATGTGAAACAGTATAAAACAGGTTCTCCACTCCCGGGGACAGATCTGCTGTTATACAGTATACAACAGGTACTCCACTACCGGGGACAGATATGTTGTTATACAGTACACAACAGGTACTCCACTCCCGGGGCCAGATATGTTGTTATACAGTACACAACAGTTACTCCACATCCGGGAACAGATCTGATGTTATAAAGTATACAACAGGTACTCCACTCCCGGGGCCAGATATGTTGTTATACAGTACACAACAGGTACTCCACTACCGGGGACAGATATGATGTGAAACAGTATAAAACAGGTTCTCCCCTCCCGGGGACAGATATGATGTTATACATTATACAACAGGTACTCCACTCCCGAGGACAGATATGATGTGAAACAGTATACAACAGGTACTCCACTCCCGGTGACAGATATAATGTTATACAGTATACAACAGGTGCTCCACTCCCGGGGACAGATATGATGGTATACAGTATACAACAGTTACTCCACTCTCGGGGACAGATATTATGTTATACAGTATACACTAGGTACTCCACTCCCGGGGACAGATATGAAGTTATACAGTATATAACAGGTACTCCACTCCCGGGGACAGATAAGATGTTATACATTATACAACAGGTACTCCCCTCCCGGGGACAGATATGATGTGAAACAGTATAAAACAGGTTCTCCCCTCCCGGGGACAGATATGATGTTATACATTATACAACAGGTAATCCACTCCCGGGGACAGATCTGATGTTATCCAGTATACAACAGGTACTCCACTCCCGGGTACAGATATGATGTTATACAGTATACAACAGTTACTCCTCTCCCGGGGACAGATATGATGTTATACAGCATACAACAGGTACTCCACTCCCGGGGACAAATATGATGTGAAACAGTATACAACAGGTACTCCACTCCCGGGCACAGATATGATGTGAAACAGTATACAACAGGTACTCCACTCCCGGGCACAGATATGATGTGAAACAGTATACAACAGGTTCTCCACTCCCGGGGACAGATCTGATGTTAGACAGTATACAACAGTTACTCCATTCCCGGGGACAGGTTGTTATACAGTATACAACAGGTACTCCACTACCGGGGACAGATATGATGTGAAACAGTATAAAACAGGTTCTCCCCTCCCGGGGACAGATATGATGTTATACAGCATACAACAGGTACTCCACTCCCGGGGACAAATATGATGTGAAACAGTATACAACAGGTACTCCTCTCCCGGGGACAGATATGATGTTATACAGCATACAACAGGTACTCCACTCCCGGGGACAGATACGATGTTTTACATTATACAACAGGTACTCCACTCCCGAGGACAGATATGATGTGAAACAGTATACAACAGGTACTCCACTCCCGGTGACAGATATAATGTTATACAGTATACAACAGGTACTCCATTCCCGGGGACAGATATGATGTTATACAGTATAAAACAGGTACTCCACTCCCGGGGACAGAAATGATGTTATACAGTATACAACAGGTACTCCCCTCCCGGGGACAGATATGATGTGATACAGTAAACAACAGGTACTCCACTCCCGGGGACAGATCTGTTGTTATACAGTATACAACAGTTACTCCACTCCCGGGGACAGATATGATGTTATACAGTATATAACAGGTACTCCACTCCCGTGGAGAGATATAATGACATACAGCTCGCAACATATACCCCAGTTCTGGAACAGATGTGTTGACATACATTACGCAACAGGTACTGCGACCCCAGGGATAGATTAGATGGTATACAGAATACAACTGATACCACGCTCTCGGTGACAGATCTGATTGTGTACATATGAGGCACTCCAATTTGAGCATTTCTAAGTTCACAGAAGGTTTTCACACCAAGATAACATTTCAATAATAGCGGATATTCAATAAGAGTTTGTAACAGTAGGCGAACAGTGAATTAAAGGAACACGTAATCGGCGAGAACGCCAAGTAATAAGTACAGCGCGCACAGGTCTACAGCGGTAATTTACAAATTACATAATCTTATTTGTGGCTGAAAACGTACAGCAGACTAATTTGGCCCAACAGTAAATGAAATAGGTGATACAGGTTTTGTCACAACAGAGGATACATCCACACATTCATATCTACTGATACTTTGGTTACCAGGCTAATGTCCTTAACTCACAGCGGCGAGTATTATAACGAACCAACAGGGAGTCGAGGGAACCACTACCATCACTTCAAGGTTCAAGTTGCAATATCGAGAGCATTCCGGAACAGAGTTTTCGAAGCAATTTTATATATGTTGAGGTAATTTGACTGTCCATGATGTGAACACAATGCTGTCCCTATAACATATCGTGTTCTCCTCTAACCAGTTTTAACCTCTGCAACAGGTTGTACAAATGTGACAGTCTAGGGAATCGGTGTATCAAACGACTTGATCAAAGTCACTTAGGTTAGAATGTACCCGACTCTGCGGATGCTGACACCGCGGTCGGTGACCCCTGACGGTGATTGACAAGTGTTTTGATCTATGACTCCTGTGTGTAATTCCGTGCCATTAGTAGAGATCAAGTGTTCATCTTACCTAAACATTATCGGATTGTTTCCACACACATATACACGTTATGTTTGTCCTGGTCGTAAACTCGTCAGGTGATGTACTGACAAATCAATAAAATCGATCTGCATCTTTTTTTACATTACGTCAACCCATTCGAATTATGACAGGGATAATAATCTTTACTGACCACAAAACTACGCCATATGTTTCGCATGGAAACCATTACAAAGATTTAAAGTTATAATTTAAAATATCTTAAAGGACAGCACAATAATGTAAAAGTCAAGCCCGACGGGCGAACCTGTACTCACGGTTAGGGTGTGCCAGGGATCCGCCAATCGTCCGTCCGTGCGCTCGGCAGAGCAGCCAAGTGAGTGTGCCGAGACGTCAACTCTCGGTTCCGCGAGATCGATACTCAGTAGCACGGAGGCTGAGTGTATCAAATAGGGCGAATGCGGGATACCCAACCCCTGTATACAAGATAAGGCACACTTCCAAATGTCGGCAATGAGTTTTGAATGTGTAATTATTTTTACAATGAAGAGGGAGATATTTTTGAGGTTGTGTCAAAAATAATGTCCCGAGTTTCAACAAAATCTAACTGTAGACTGAACAACTGTAATTTTAAAACAAAAAATCGAGTTTCGTGTTGGAAAACTGTTTCTGCTATCGATTTAGCGAGCACCTCCTGTTGGTAAAGGGAGGGTTCTGTGGAGTATTGCGGAATGTTTTACAGACTATATGTGACGGTAATAACGGTACGTCTCCGTGCACCGACACTCCCGTTCTATGCATAGTTTTAATCGATCTGAATGAAGCAAATGGTGATGTTTTCTGATCTGCCGCCGTAATTAGCCGATCAGGACCTGTTGCGTGATTTTGATATCGTCTGTTAGGTACACACCGCTCCTTAATGTTAATATTTCGCAATTTCGAAGTTTGACAAACGTGATTATTGTGTTGCTATTTCAATCTTGTTTTTTTTCTACTTATTTTGAAACAATGCTTTCATTAAGGTTAGAAAGAATGCATATAAAAGGGATTTAATTGACTTTTAATAGACTCTATTTTTCACCATCCTTCTTTGCTCAATCTGAGACAACAGTTATCCGCAATCAATACCCTGATCTCCGTTACTGAAGTCTCTCACACATGAGCCCACCACCAGATCTGATTCACGACCGCCTTCGCTTCCCCCCACAAACAATGATCGAAGCCGACGGCGCTGGAAAGGGGAAATTGAAAAAAAAATAGTACCTTGTATTTGGCATTGCAACTGATGGAAGAACGGCTGGTAACCATTAATTACATGTACACCGGATGTGACGTGCATTTTTATATAATGGGGAAAATATGGCTGGAGCCCATTAGCCCAACTCTATTACGCTTTAGTTTGGTTTCATTGCTTAATTGTATTATAAATCAAAACAAAGATGTTAAAAATGAGCCATAAGTTCACTGCTACACTATACAACATGATAACGACCTAAATCCTGAATGTTTTTGTTTGTGATTGAGTGTATGTAACGTGCGGGCTATCGCCAATCCCACTGCTGACCACGCTCGACGTTGCTGAACTAGTGAGCCGGTCCCCGGGTTAATTGCAAGTTAGGTAGTATTTCCCCGCATATTCCATAGCTGTTACAAATACAAACTTTGTTCTATAGTGTTCCTTTATTATGACAGAAAAGCATGGGGGTATAGTTGACTGAATACATCTCTATTGGTCAGGTCATTTTAAGCTTGTCCTTTTCACTAGAGACTCTAGAAAACTGAACTATATGTAAATGTACTGTCATTTCTTAAAACTCTTTCCTTAATCAAAAAAAAGATCTGAGGGACCATTTCCAAATAGTCAAACAGAATGCCAAGAAAAGACAATATCCATGCATGTTGCATTAAGTGCCCCACGCAATAAGGTTTGGTTTAGTACTATTTTGTCCAACGTCATGTAAACAGTTAGGGTCTTATACGCAATAAGGATATAAAAACACAAAACTTGGATTATCACGAGTATTCTTTCGAAACCGAAGCGTTTTTTATGCAAACCAAACCTGTTAAAAAACAAAACAAATTAGATGCCTTACCATATAAGTCGAACAAATCTAATAATTAGATCAGGTATACCTACTCAAAGTAATAACAGATGGTGTTTTTCTCTTCTTCATGATGGCGAGATCCAAGATAAAGAGTTTTCAAAATGTACTCACGCTCAGGAGTTCACTGAAATAGAAACGTCAGAAATTCAAAGTCTTTGAATCACTACGACAGGTCGCAACCAAGATAGGTTTGGACTTTTGAATATTCAGATGGACTGGGAGATGATAGCTATCTGCCTGGTCAAAAAACATCAGTTCTCCGAACTTATACAACTTCACGCCTCTTCTAATGGGAGTTCTCGAACTGCGTTAACCCTGTTTTTGGTCAAACTCAGGACAGGATTGTCTTTATCTGCTCATCTTTATTTCCCGGTATCAATAAAATATGATGTGCTGGAAAAAGCATGCAATCAACGCTTATATTCATGCAATCACCACTTGTTGTCAGATTTGTGAGTAAAACAGGATGGGGAAAAATAAGCATACCAAACCTAACGTTGTGACAGAGAAAACTCCAAACCTTGGGATGATATTTTCAAATGCCTTACCCTCTGCAAAACTTCGGGTAAGACAATCAAGAATATCATCCCTCGAGTTGGAGATTTCTCTTTCATACCCTCAAGGTAGGGGAAGATTCTAATATTCAATAAAATAATTCAGACTTGTACTGAAATCTATGCTGCTTTTGGCAACGGGTGGCTTTATTTTGTCTGTACTTGACCCTGATAGCCAAAAAATGATGCAAGAATAACTAAGTAAAATGTTTAACACAACGTTAAAGACATGGACGTTTGCTTGCATAAAGAACGATGCCCTCTTTGTTAACAGAGGTTTCCGTGATGTGCAGGACTTCCTCCATGAGACTGGCATTAACACTAACCATGCCTTACTTTCTCCCTAACGGAGTAGAACCAGCACACCACAGAAAAATCAAGCGAATCAAGACTGGTATTGACATTCGAAATCCGGAGCACGAGTGGTTGCTGTGCCCATATGACTTCAGTTTTGTGGTATCTTTCCTATGAGCGTTACCGAAAAAACAGGAGCAAAAGATGTCGAGTAAGTTCATATATGATGCCATCAAATCTGCTGATTGGTCTCAGACTAGCTGTATCCTATTCAGGGAGAATGCATTGTCAGATATGGAAACCCTGCGTGCACTGGAACTTAGAAGAAAAACAATAATGAAATGACTTGGTGCTCGACAATCTGACATTTTGTCTCCTTGCAATGTCCCTGATAATTAAGCTATGATACAATTTACTGTGATTCAATCCATATAATGACTAAGCAAATATTTTTCAATATTCTTTGAGTATCAATAATCAGAAAATTAAAAATATTCAAGTGATTGAAATGTAAAAATAGCAAAACATAACTTTATTGGACAACATACAATATGAACTGGCTTTTTGTTATTGACCCACTTTTTCATTGATATTTTTTCAATGAAATTATTAACCTAATAATTGCTCATAAAAATGTATTTATATTTATGCAAAAGGAAAGAGTTGTAGGCCTTAAATCTGGAACGTATCCATTCCCCCCTTCCATTTTGACCCTTATATCTCCCAAGGGATCAAACATATTTTCTTCAACAAGATAGCAATTTATTTAGGTGTGACCAAAAGGTTTTATCATGCAAAACTAAATTCTCTCTAAGGAGAGGCCGTGGAAATATAGCGACCATCCTTTAATGTTTTTACTTTTTCGAGTTGAGGTCATTTCGATAACGATTAAAGCATAATAGATTATAGCGATGGCGTGATAAGAGACATGTATTTTCAATCTAACACAAGATATTGTTCCGGACTGTTGTGAAAGTCAGCCATGCACAAGTACATAAAATAATAACTGTCAATATAAAATATGAACGGTGTTATTTTGATTTGTTTATATCTAAAAAGAGATATAATATTGTCTATCAAATGCAATCTTGCTATTTTGACTGAACACGGTTTGCAGTCGACATAGTTAATCATATATTAATACCATGTTACATTAAAGTCGGGCGTTTGATCAAATCATTTCGTTCTGCATGTGCTTGACACAAAGTCCTGTACATAAACCATGGTATGAAGCTAAAGTCCACAGCATAGAGCTCAATGCATCTTCTCAGATAAGCTTACCTAAGAATGCATATTATAATCAATAAAGTGTATGTATCGTTCCTGCAGCTGTCTATCTTATAAAACAACAGCAGACAACTAGCAAACGAGAGTTCAAACGCTTCACATTACAGTCGATCCGACAGTTTCTGGTCCAGACACATGGAGTTTATTGTTGCTCAAACGTCGGTGTATTGGTTTGGTCGTCTTCTGTGGTGGTATAATTGCCTACCTATCATGTTCATCTTGATGAATGATATTTACCTCCAACAACCCTGCAGGTTGGGGTTTGAGAACTGAATATACCTGGCCTACCAAACACATATGATCATTTGATGCGACAATCGTGGGAACCTCCTGTGGAATGTGGCATTACGTTTTGGCTCTCTACTTAAGGACACAGAAGCGACCAAAATAAATCTGCTGCACCTCTTGCAATACTTCTGATTTTGTTTATTTCTTTCTACTTCTAACGACTTTTTGTTTCCTAGCGCTTTCTTGGCAACGCCTCTAAATGTTTTTTTTTGAGCTTTTGCCCAGCTTAGGAAGGCAATGGGTTCTGTCCCCATGCTGGGACCCACAGGAGTCCTTTAAATAGTAGTTTTGTTTTCTGCCTAACGTTCAGCATTTTGGGTAAAGTCATTATCTGGTTCACCCGTTATCAGTATAATGTGACCGGGCGGAACGCTGTGTCGGGTGCCCTCGGTATGGTATTTCAGTGAGGTAGCACCATAACTCGGCATCAGACCGCTCTATCACAACGAGGCAAATACATCTACATACCACCTCTAACACACACACCTACATTGACGCATACACAACACACACGCAGGCAAGTCTTCAACTGTCCTTATCTGTTAATAAGACGTTAAACCATACAACCACCCAATCTTACCTCAAAGTCCATTGAAGTATTGAAGACTTACATTTGAACTATATATACTGTTATTCTCAACGTTGTTTAATTTTGGTAAGCTCGCTCATACACATATCATGATACCTTATTTAAGCTAAAGGTGTTTTATATGAGTTTATCTTTTGTTGTTTACGATTTTTATCTCTTATTCAATATGTTTTGATAACAGCAGTTGACATTAATAGTCTTTATAGAACAGAGCGTATTTCACAGATAGTTTTCATTTCCCGTTTGCATTCATTTTGTTAATGAATGTCAACTGAAAGTTGTTTATATCTTATATTTACCATTTCTTTTGAATTGGTTTTATGTTATTGAAAATTAAATATTTTTTTCATTAATTCAGCTTTCACTTTAAAGCATAGATAAAATGTATGCTTGTTCATAAACAGGAAAGACATCTCTCGGAGAGCGTCAACAATATCCACCGTACAAGTATGGCGTCATAACAACGATACTAGTACTTCCTTGTTAGAAATCAGGAATTTACTTTAAAATTGTACTTCTTTGTAAAATTTCCTTGACGAGGTTCCACTTTAAAAATGGATACATTAAACTCATAAATAATGGTCTCAACCTTTTGTACTAAACACAACATTAAACAGCAAATACACGTCTACAGATGCCGATACATACTTATTAAAAACAAGTTGTCGTACATATCAAACTTTGATACCTTGTTAATCTTTACACTTTTGTGTATTCGTCTGTACACCTTTGTGTATTCGTCTTTTCGTTTTTGTGTACTCGTCTTTGCACTTTTGTGTATTCGTCTTTACACTTTTGTGTATTCGTCTTTACACTTTTGTGTATTCTCCTGTACACTTTTGTGTATTCATCTTTACACTTTTGTGTATTCGTCTGTACACTTTTGTGTTTTCGTCTGTACAATTTTGTGTATTCGTCTTTACATCTTTGTGTATTCGTCTTTACACTTTTGTGTATTCGTCTGTACACTTTTGTGTATTCGTCTTTATATTTTTTTGTATCGTCTGTACACTTTTGTGTATTCGTTTTACACTTTTGTGTATTCGTCTTTACACTTTTGTGTTTTCGTCTGTACACTTTTGTGTATTCGTCTTTACATCTTTGTGTATTCGTCTTTACATCTTTGTGTATTCGTCTGTACACTTTTGTGTACTCGTCTTTACACTTTTGTGTACTCGTCTTTACACTTTTGTGTATTCGTCTTTACACTTTTGTGTATTCGTCTGTACACTTTTGTGTATTCGTTTTACACTTTTGTGAATTCGCCTTACACTTTTGTGTATTCGTCTTTACATCTTTGTGTATTCGTCTTTACACTTTTGTGTTTTCGGGGGGAGGGGTCCTGTATATTTTTGAGCTTTCCTTTTTCGCGCTCGATCTAGCCCAGTGCAATAAATATGTTTATACTTAAATGCAGAAATTTGGAATATTGACTGTTGACACTACAATGACAAAAAAAAATCTTAATTTGAATTCACATAAAATCTTCACATTTCGTGTTTTTTTTTTATTTTAGAGAATGAAGCGAATTTTCTTAAAAACTGAAAATGAACGGTATGGTGACACTTATTATTTTTCTCAAAACTAATCCAACCCTTGGCTATCAGTCTGAACGTGATTAATGAGCCTGCTACACACTCCGCGTTAGACTTCTCATTTTGCTATATATCTTGGCCACAACAACAGTTTCATCTGTCGTCGCCTCAGAGTCTATATTGGTACAACCACCAGTGGACGAGGGAAATGAAGTAATATGGCTGTCACGTGTATCGAAATATGAAATCTAATGAAGCTAGGGAAACAACACTTGTTTTTTAGCAGAATGATTCCAAGGCTTTAAGGAAATGGGTGGAAAACCTTGTTAACTCGTCGCAGTCGCCTCATATGAGTGTCTGTCATATTTAAAAAGAACCGATTTCAGTTACTAAAACAACAAGTGAGATATAATGTTAAAAAAAGAAATGTGAATATATGATCAAAAAAGCTCGTTTATATAGTCAACACAGATTAACCATTTTGGTCTGGGTCGGCACTGTAATTTGAATTCATGTGATATAGTGAGACTAACAAGTATACATATTTTCCAATAGTAAATTGGCATCGTTTTTGATAACAGAAGGAGTGCTAATTATGCATTTGGTAGATTAAACTCTGATGTTATAGACATCTTCCTTCAGAATAATTTAGTTTGTTTAACATATATATTTTGTTAACTTTACTATTGTAAATACATACCATCCCATCTTTCAACTAAACAGTATTTACACAAGAATATTCATTTAAAACCTTTTATAGAAAAAAAATCTTAATTAAAGCCAGTGTTGTAATCGGTGACCTTGACCCCCAACACATTGATAACACGCTACTCCTTAGTTAGAGCTCGGCAAAGTCATTAACGCTACTAATGGCAGTCGTTAAAGAATACCTCAAACATGGACTGTGAGCAAATGTGTAGGGATCGGAAAGAGCAACACGTCACTGATGAAAACGTGGTATTGCTCTTTTAGTTTCTGTATTAATGAAATAAATCATTAACAGAGTCCATAATGGACAAGCCATTATCAGACTGTGAGTCGCCAGCTTGTTCATGATAGGAATGTCACAAATTGAGGTCAGCGATTAACGAAAAATATTCCCTCAGACAATTACCTAGCACCAATGAAAAGAAAGTATTTCCGTCAGACAAACAAATAGTGCTAGATGATAGACTTTCTCGCGAATCGTTACCTTGTGATAAACATGTAAGAGAATAAGTTTTACTAATATTATTTGAACGAAAATACTATTTTTATCAATTCTGCAAACATTCATACATATCTGATAACGCACTTTCAAGATATTGTATAAATTTGTTCTTCAAATGGTAAAAATAAAACAAATCACCTAAAATCACATCTTATGTTAAATTGATATCTTTGTCCGATCAAAGCACAAAAATGAACACACGGATTTGTCCTTTTTTATTTTCTACAAAAATAAAGTTTAATACAGGAATATTTGGACTTCGGAAAGGGGTACATCCTTAGTCAAGAGTCAAGAGTCAAGAAGCTTTATTTAACGTCGCATATATATGTAACATAATAACATTAGCACTGTAGTTCTATTCTTGCGGCAAAACATATATAAAATTTAACAAGGATCACAGTACTTATGGATATGTATATATATAAAACAAAACAACAATTCAATTTAGATATGCTACAAATATACAGAAGAACATATGAAATCACAGTTTATGCAAAATAAAAAAATAAAAAATTTCAAAGAAATAATTTATTAGTGAACACTTGTATGTCACACAAGTGTTACAAAAGACAAGTTTAGACACTATCATAGAGTAATGTACATATATGCTAATGTAGCAAAGTGTAACAATTTACAGGCTAAACACTAATATAGTGTGAATTGAAAAGAGACAATGAAGTCATAGATTGAAACAGAGAACTATAATTATGATATTGTAAAAAGTAACGATCTTTTAACGAATGGAGCTCAAGTCTAAAATAAATATCAATATATTCCTCTTAAAGAGAAGACATTACCTTGAAACGATATACCTAGCTTTACAGACATTTCCCCTCAGCAAAATATAAATAGAAACCTTACTTCTATCAATTATCACCAACGTGAAGTAATTAAATATTGGTCTATCTAAATATTGGACTGGCCCAATGTTAGACTGACCCAATATTGGACTGGCCCAATGTTAGACTGACCCAATATTGGATTGGCCCAATGTTAGACTGACCCAATATTGGACTGACCCAATGTTAGACTGACACAATATTGGACTGGCCCAATGTTAGACTGACCCAATGTTGAACTGGCCCAATGTTAGACTGACCCAATGTTAGACTAATCCAGTATTAGACTAACCCAATGTTAGACTGGCCCAACGTTAGACTGGCCCAATGTTAGACTGACCCAATGTTAGACTGGCCCAATGTTAGACTGACCCAATGTTAGACTGGCCCAATGTTAGACTGACCCAATGTTAGACTGGCCCATTGTTAGACTGACCCAATATTTGGCTAGTTTGATGTTCAAATCTTACACACATATGCTACAACATGTAAATGTTTCAGGTATCAACATGTAAAGCGACATGAACGATACCCCAGGCTAAAGATGTCCACTGGCCACTTTTTCGAATTTCAGTGTCAAATAATTACTTTTTCTATTGTTTTCAGCATGGCAGAGCATTCTTACGGTACTCTAATGCCGCTTATAAAACCTTCTAGTATACTACAACATGTCAATGTCTAGAATATTCATACAGTCTACATATTTATATATATTTGCTGTTTAAAGATCAGGGGACACTTTTTAGTTGTGTATATCCTGCGATTCAAAAATGATTCAATATACTAAAATTCCCCCAACATTGTTTCTGTTATGCTTTAGAGGTTTTCTGTGCATTAAAGAAAAAAACATTCAAAAGGATACCTTCCCATACACTTCGACCAAGATACAAGAATCCCTATCTAGTGTTGATTGGTATATACAAGTCACACTAACGCACACGAGCATTACGTATGTCCTGAAGGTTTAGGCACATTAGTAAAGGTTATTTTAAATGATAACATATTCAGGGTTGAATATATGCTACGTGTACGTAAATACGCAATAAATATAACAACAGACGTACGTACAACAGTGCGACCCCTAAAATGACGATAGTACAGACGACTTAACAAGTTAACGTACGTACAACAGTGCGACCCCTCAAATGAGGATAATACAGACGACTTAACACATTAACGTACGTACAACAGTGCGACCCCTCAAATGACGATAGTACAGACGACTTAACAAGTTAACGTACGTACAACAGTGCGACCCCTCAAATGAGGATAATACAGACGACTTAACACATTAACGTACGTACAACAGTGCGACCCCTCAAATGACGATAGTACAGACGACTTAACAAGTTAACGTACGTACAACAGTGCGACCCCTCAAATGACGATAATACAGACGACTTAACACATTAACGTACGTACAACAGTGCGACCCCTCAAATGACGATAGTACAGACGACTTAACAAGTTAACGTACGTACAACAGTGCGACCCCTCAAATGACGATAATACAGACGACTTAACACATTAACGTACGTACAACAGTGCGACCCCTCAAATGACGATAGTACAGACGACTTAACAAGTTAACGTACGTACAACAGTGCGACCCCTCAAATGACGATAGTACAGACGACTTAACAAGTTAACGTACGTACAACAGTGCGACCCCTCAAATGAGGATAATACAGACGACTTAACAGATTAACGTACGTACAACAGTGCGACCCCTCAAATGACGATAGTACAGACGACTTAACAAGTTAACGTACGTACAACAGTGCGACCCCTCAAATGAGGATAATACAGACGACTTAACAGATTAACGTACGTACAACAGTGCGACCCCTCAAATGACAATAGTACAGACGACTTAACACATTAACGTACGTACAACAGTGCGACCCCTCAAATGACGATAGTACAGACGACTTAACAAGTTAACGTACGTACAACAGTGCGACCCCTCAAATGAGGATAATACAGACGACTTAACAGATTAACGTACGTACAACAGTGCGACCCCTCAAATGACAATAGTACAGACGACTTAACACATTAACGTACGTACAACAGTGCGACCCCTCAAATGACGATAGTACAGACGACTTAACAAGTTAACGTACGTACAACAGTGCGACCCCTCAAATGAGGATAATACAGACGACTTAACAGATTAACGTACGTACAACAGTGCGACCCCTCAAATGACAATAGTACAGACGACTTAACACATTAACGTACGTACAACAGTGCGACCCCTCAAATGACGATAGTACAGACGACTTAACAAGTTAACGTACGTACAACAGTGCGACCCCTCAAATGAGGATAATACAGACGACTTAACAGATTAACGTACGTACAACAGTGCGACCCCTCAAATGACAATAGTACAGACGACTTAACACATTAACGTACGTACAACAGTGCGACCCCTCAAATGACGATAGTACAGACGACTTAACAAGTTAACGTACGTACAACAGTGCGACCCCTCAAATGAGGATAATACAGACGACTTAACAGATTAACGTACGTACAACAGTGCGACCCCTCAAATGACAATAGTACAGACGACTTAACACATTAACGTACGTACAACAGTGCGACCCCTCAAATGACGATAGTACAGACGACTTAACAAGTTAACGTACGTACAACAGTGCGACCCCTCAAATGAGGATAATACAGACGACTTAACAGATTAACGTACGTACAACAGTGCGACCCCTCAAATGACAATAGTACAGACGACTTAACACATTAACGTACGTACAACAGTGCGACCCCTCAAATGACGATAGTACAGACGACTTAACAAGTTAACGTACGTACAACAGTGCGACCCCTCAAATGAGGATAATACAGACGACTTAACAGATTAACGTACGTACAACAGTGCGACCCCTCAAATGACAATAGTACAGACGACTTAACACATTAACGTACGTACAACAGTGCGACCCCTCAAATGACGATAGTACAGACGACTTAACAAGTTAACGTACGTACAACAGTGCGACCCCTCAAATGAGGATAATACAGACGACTTAACAGATTAACGTACGTACAACAGTGCGACCCCTCAAATGACGATAGTACAGACGACTTAACACATTAACGTACGTACAACAGTGCGACCCCTCAAATGACGATAGTACAGACGACTTAACAAGTTAACGTACGTACAACAGTGCGACCCCTCAAATGAGGATAATACAGACGACTTAACAGATTAACGTACGTACAACAGTGCGACCCCTCAAATGACAATAGTACAGACGACTTAACACATTAACGTACGTACAACAGTGCGACCCCTCAAATGACGATAGTACAGACGACTTAACAAGTTAACGTACGTACAACAGTGCGACCCCTCAAATGAGGATAATACAGACGACTTAACAGATTAACGTACGTACAACAGTGCGACCCCTCAAATGACAATAGTACAGACGACTTAACACATTAACGTACGTACAACAGTGCGACCCCTCAAATGACGATAGTACAGACGACTTAACAAGTTAACGTACGTACAACAGTGCGACCCCTCAAATGAGGATAATACAGACGACTTAACAGATTAACGTACGTACAACAGTGCGACCCCTCAAATGACAATAGTACAGACGACTTAACACATTAACGTACGTACAACAGTGCGACCCCTCAAATGACGATAGTACAGACGACTTAACAAGTTAACGTACGTACAACAGTGCGACCCCTCAAATGAGGATAATACAGACGACTTAACACATTAACGTACGTACAACAGTGCGACCCCTCAAATAACAATAGTACAGACGACTGAACACATTAGCGCATGAACAACAGTGCGACCCCTCAAATGAGGATAATACAGACGACTTAACAAGTTAACGTACGTACAACAGTGCGGCCCCTATCCTTATTAGATAATACAGACAACTTAACAAGTTAACGTACGTACAACAGTGCGACCCCTCAAATGAGGATAGTCCGGACGACTTAACAAGTTAACGTACGTACAACAGTGCGGCCCCTATCCTTATTAGACTACAAGTAATAGGGATATCAAACTTTAAAACCCTAGTCCTCAGATAGGGAATATATTTATAAACATTCTTTGAAAAAAATTGAGAAATACAATTGTCTATACGTATTTTTTACCTGAATTGTTACATATATTTAAAGCGATTTATCTCGGTATCTTACATTTTAAGCGCTTTAAGAATTAACGCGTTCTTACTTTTGACAAATTGACAAATTTGATCGCTGTAAATTACAGTTGGTTATCGTTGATAAAAAATGTATCATATTTTGATGACGTCACGCCATTTTGAATGGGATACTCAAATATATTTGTTAAGCGCTTTCATATTATTTGGTTAGATCTGCTGACATAAATAGTATCAATTGTGTAAATGATAACTTTCTTTTACCAAAACATCTGTTTATGAACAGAAAACATGCCATACTGAATGAAGCGTGTAGAAAATGCCATTCTGATTGGTCAATTCCAAAAACGTTATAGTCACACTGCGACAAATGTAACTTCTGATATCTGTCACAGTTAGTACACAGATACATGTAGTATGTTGTTAAGTCGTACCGCTTATCTTATACTGACAAAGAGTTAAGGACTCCTTTTATTTGGATAAGGCAAATAAATAATGACTAACCTGATAGTCACAGGAATTCCTCGGTTCAGTAATAACGTGTACCATTTGAAATAATCTTTTTCTCATCGAGTAACGGGAGGTAACTCAAACCTAATTTCCGGGCAGTATTCTTGCAGAACTACACAGTATTTTGAATTCGAAGAAGTAACATTGTAGGTATGCCATTGGTTACATGTTCTTGAAGACATGTACTAGTCCTTGATATGCTACATATTGATCATTATATATTAATGTGAATAAAACAAAATTTAAGTACTTGTTCGATAAAGGATGTACTCCTCTGAGAAGTTAAACATATCCTTTATCAAACTTATTTTGTATGCATTTTTGAAAAAGGAGTTAATTGCATAGTAGAAAATGCAAATATGAGAATATGTCCGTTTGCTCGTTTGAATTGTATGTGCTTTTTTCAGTCAAAGATACCAATTTAACGAAAGAAATTTATTTTTGCTGGGTTTTTTTCTGTGATTTTCTTTTACGGTATGAAGAACAAATTCAAACAATATATTTTAAGTTTGCTATCAGAAATGTATGAATGTTTGCAGACTGATAAAAAAAGTATTTTCATCAAACTTATTGAAGTAAAATTTCAAAACAAATATTCTTTAAATTCAGGAGAAAAAATACTCATTTTGTCACCATTTGAGACACTTAAATATAATTCGATTTACATATTCAGCCATACATGTAAATAATCTTCATTACTCAATTATATTATTAAAATTAATATGATAAGACTACGTGTTCCGGAAGGGTAAGCGTCTTATGCTTCATCGATGACACCGTCTGTGTAAATCTAGGTCAAATCTTTTTGACCAAAGTAATATATGTTTAGTGTAAATATAACATGAACATTTAGTTTATAGTCTAATATTTACATTTCTACTGCACAGAGCCTAGATGTTTCTATTGGGCCCAATGTATGTTACTTCCGAATAGCATACATTGGGCCATTGTGACGTCGCTACGCTTATGACGTCAAAAATGTAACGTTGTAGATTGCACTGCTCCACTGTCAACTGGTGGCTGTTCTCCGTATGGATTTACCCTGACGTTGAAACGTGTTCAGACTAATATTATGTCTTTATTTCTGCGTGAACTGTAAGTTGATCAAAATAAAATGTAAATAAAAGTATTGGTTGTCATATTTTTGACATGCATTGGTGTGTAACATACATTGGCTAGCGCTCATCATTCAATATGTAGGTAAGCCAATGTATGTTACACACCAATGCATGTCAGAAATATAACAACCAATCCTTAATTAGGAAGGTCTTTCATTGGTGAGTTTATCAGCAATGGTAACAAAACTTGATTTCACATTCAAATATATCGACGATGCGTTCTCATTTGAATAATAAGAAATTTATCGACCATTATCGACCATGTCGACCGTATATAATCTCCTAAATTTGAAATCAAGAACAATACACACACTTTGGATACATGCCAAGATCTGTTTAGATGTAATGTGAGTAAGAGTTTCATGTACAAGTTAACCAAAATACTTAAAAGTTACCTACATTTATATTTCCCGGTTATAAACTATGATTCGATTATTGATATTTTCACATTTGTTTTTATATTTCGTTTCATTTTATTTGTCCTTTTTGTCTGTTTCTTTGTAAACACCACGTGATACATTTGTTTTCTATTTCTACCCATTTCTAGTATACACTGTTTTAGCTTTTATCTACATAAAGTACAATGAAAACCAACTAAATGGCTATTGAGTAAATAGTGTATGCATGTAAATCTTTATGATTTATAATACATTTATACCGGAGCTCCCCGTGACGAACATCCAGGTTAAAAGTGTAATCGTGTTCAGAGCAGAAATTAGCATAAACCATTTTGTGTGTGCGCGCGTATCGACAGTCGTTGGTTGTTCGGCAATAACTATCTATTATTGGACAACTGTTTATACAAGTCCATAATTTTACGTAAGTATGAGCGCATAATATAGTATAAACAAAATACCATCACGATTTACACAGTGTCATAGATCGGTTTTAGCATTATATGTAATTTCCCTGATGAATAACGACAGTGAGTTATAGGGAATTAAGAGTCAGGTTCTCTAAAATCGGCTTCATTTGTCATTACTATAGTAACCCATGTTTACATTTTTATTGAAAAAAATGCTTTCAGCTATTTTTTTTCTATTGTTACCCTCATTGATCATATAACTGTGGTAGAGTCTATTACTTGAGGACCAATCAATGGTAATTAGACATTTGGAGCAGAATGTGTATTAGCAATAGAACAGGGGTTAGGATGCCTTGGATAACGGAACATGTCGAGATTTGTTTAATGTAATATTTTATAACTTGGTTAAAAATGTTGGTCGCAAGTGTCAAGGACATCGCAGAGTATGCAAAGTACTATACTTGCTTACTTTACAAAATAAAACAATTTAAAAATCTCTGTGTAACTAACTCTACTGATACAGTACGGACTCGGCATTTAATTCAAAATCCAGATACCATTTGCCTGCATATCACTCGGTTAAAAGACATTTGTATGCCAACATCAGGGCTCTGCTTCATTGCCTGTTTAAAGCCTTAAATACCGTGCTCTAGATTGAGTCTCTTTTCTTTTGATTTAGTCAACAGTCTGATATGTGCAACATTTTTATTTCTGAATACAACAAACAATTGACACCTACAGGTGTTCAACAAAGCTAAGGAGCACCGTTCTCTTCAACCTGTTGAAAACGGAAAAGTTTAAAATGAGAAATAATGCTTTCTTCGAAACTCAAAATATAGACATTCAGATGGACCCAGAACGTTTCAAAGTTCCAAATATTGGTGCCAAAAGGCTAAAACATATCATATACACTACCATCCTAAGATGTACTAGCGTACAAAATTTGGTGTAGAAAATATGTCCTGGACAATGTATTTCAAAGGATGAGGTCAAAGATTAAATCATAGGTCAAAGTGACCTACTTTTTTACATGACACACCACCCTCCCAAGAGTACTTACATACTTGATAGTTAAAGCATGACTAGGATGTCATTCACTGTTGTTTTGTACTTTAACAGGGGGTTTTTGGAGACTTCACTTGTTGCTGGTTTATATGTAGTGACCTTACTATTGGACAGTCACATATAAACCAGCAGGAGATAAAACCCGTACTAACCCTCCATCATAGTACAGATGCAGCAATATTGGTACCAGGTAAGTAAACTGTAGACTGGGTATTACAAATACCTACATCACTATCAGAAGACATCTTTGTCAATATTTAATAAAAATGCTGTACACGGGTGAGCGCACACAGGTTTTCAATGGAAAGGCCATCAGTGAATACGTTCCGTTTATCTGATAACGTATACTTACATATAGAGATAAACTGTTTTGATATAAATGTTCCTTCGGTTGTTAGTTTATTACTATACAAGGAGTGAGATGTAAATGTTAACATTAACATGTCAATACTTAAAAATGTTAATAGCTGTTTTATCTACAAGTCACTTTTCTTACTGATGCTTTGGTGCTTTGCGACAATGACATAATGAAGTTATATTTACCTGTTCGCTAGTGTGTAATGCTCTCGTTCCCATTTCAGCAGTTTGTATTTTAGTCGATTTTTACTGAAACGTTACGCAATAGGTAATTATTCAGCAGAAATTAGCTTTGGTATGGTGATAGTTGGTGTCTGAAACGGTTGTTTTTTAACATGTTTATGGAAAGCGTATGACAAGGTTCTGTGATTTAACCTTACCCGATTTACAACCGGCATCTTCTAGATCCTATGAGTGTCAGACATACTTTACTGGTTCACAAAGGACAAAGGGTTCAGTTATAGGGCCATATCGCATATGTTTCTTTAATCCGCAAGTATACTGCTCTGTAAATAGGAATGGAATCAAATTTGTTTCAAATGTTGATTACAGAATGAACGCAAACATCTGCATCTGAAGCCCGCAGAGATTTTGTGTTAAAAAATGACAGTAATCTTTTCATCAAAGATCCACATATGATGTCAGAGGCAAACTGCGTGTGGCATAAATAGAAAGATATGAACACATTCCTTCATTTGATGGTAAGTGTGGACTTTTAAATCTGAGTTAAAAGGATATTTTTAGACATTGTTAAAAATGGTATACATGCAATTTTAATGTAGCGTACTTAAAACATCCAATTAATATAAAATACATTTCTTTATACGCAGATACATAAACTACAAAACGTTATCATCAAAACACATATGAATAGCGGCATTGCATGGATGCACATTTACTTGCTTTTTCTGTCAAACCATGATTTATATTCCCTTTTATGTGTACTTCATATGCAAATCAGTTGCAAAACGATATTCACGCATTCAGTAGCCGTGAAGTTATCAAACATCACAATATACGGCTCACGTAGCTTGTCGGGACTTCAAGGATATGGATAATGCATTCATAATCGAAGTAAAGAGATAAACCCACGTCAAATATCTGCTATAGTGTATACAACGACAGGACAATTAGGTAAAGCGGTAGCAAAATAACCTCAAATAGAGTCATAATAAAATTGATATTTAGATTTGTTTGAAACGCCCTCACATGTACACACATGATAATCAAACTTTAAACGTTTTCACTATTTCCTAGATTAAGATGATATTTACATGAAAGATTATGAACAGAGCGACTGACTACAAAATTGCACAGGAGAATTAATAATGTATAAACAATTGCACAGGAGAATTAATAATGTATAAACAATTGCACAGGATAATTGATAATGTATAAACAATTGCAAGTTACATGATGAGCACCGCATGTTAGTCCCTAAGTCAATACAATGCCACCGTTTCACGGTGTTTCTGAGTGGGGTATCTCTCTCTACCAGTGAAATTGTAGTAGGCTATTTCTGTAAATGATCGCTCGGTCTGTGACCGCTCCAGGTACTGTAGCCGATAGGCACTGTCACTAGGACCCCAGTCACCGCTCGGCTGTGTGAGCTTTCTCCATTTCTGTGTGAATAAACACACACGAACATAAACGACACGGCAAGAGACATTAAAACAAAGAAATCATAACATAATTCCACTATCGTAATATTTTATTTGATTGTTTAATAAGAGCTTGTAGTATTATTACATTGCGTTTTGAATGAACTCAAATTAAATTCTTATGTATATTTTGTAACTTAATTAAAAGTTCATATGGAAGAAATAAAAATTTGCTTGAAACACTCATCAAGATCATTTCAGAATACTTCTAATCAATGAATAGGATAGCGATGTACATTATAAAAGAAATATTATAGAAATGAGGAATGAGATTAAAAGAATAACAAACAGTAACCTTTCATCGACTCATTTCCAGAATATGCATTTCTGTCAAAAAATGTCAAACTGGGAGCGTTAACATTTTTTATAGAAATTCAAATCGGAGTTACTCTTACTGTTTCCAATTATGGTGCTTCCTTACACTAGAAAATGGGTGAAGAAGTACCTAATTGTACCTATCGATACTGAAGTCGTAAAGAAAGTACATTGCAAAGAAAATGAAGGATACCCCTGTAAGGCAAAGGGCTGGGAGACCTGCTTTGTTCCTGGACCTGAAGACCGTTATAGATAACAAAGTCAAGCTGCTACATCAACTGCATAAGCAATATCATATCAATTTGGCAGAATACCAACACATGCATTAAACACATTGGAATACCTGCTTGAACGTTCCCGGTAACTTGATAAGTTGCCAGACGATGTGAAGAGGTATTGGGATGACAATGGAAAACGAGATGAGCCAACCAATGACGTCAGTGTACTCGGGGTAGACGTAAGAACCGTACGTTGGTGGGCGGTACTTAACAAAGCTTGTTAAGAGCAGCAACTGAAACCCAATACAACAAACGTTCATTCTAGTGTTTTACAGTAAATTGATTATTCATCTTTAAGAATATATCCATGACATGCACAACTTCTAGTCATTATATCTTTAGGAGAAGTTGTATCTGATTCAGTTGACATGATTTGATAGCCGGCATTTCCAAGTCACTGATGTAACTTTAAGGCAAAGTTCACCGAAGTGAAAGGTCCTGTTACGTACGAACAATAACAACGATTGGAAACATTACTAAAGATAAATCCCAGCATTGTTTGTTGAAAAGTGTTTTGTTTTCTCCCTGCTTTGATAGAACCTTAAGAAAGAACTGGTGAAATACGATAGAGTTGTTGTGCAGCACAGTTTTTCTTAATTGTACCGTCCTTTGTTTTCATCACGAATTTCAATTCTCATGTCGAAGGTCAAAATTGTGGGCTAACCAGACCGACCATAGGGGTTTCTCTGCAAGCTTCGGTTTCCTCTCATATCAAGCTATTTTGTACACTTCAAATATGGCCATAAATGGGTTAACATTATACGTTCATAAAGTATAACATAGGAGAGAAGCGTGAGACGTATTCTAAATCACTACCTACCAGAAACAAGACTGGTGATATATAAGCGGCAGCCAGGCGGAACACGTGTGGCATTTTTCGCCCAGTCATGTCTTTTAAACCAGAGTCAACACGATCGCCGCCTGCAAAATTTGCCCATGAAATGTTATGCAAACAAATTCTTTATTTACCATTATTTCCATGTTCATGCTATACCATTTAACGACAAAATGTACATTAAGTCTATGGGTGTTCCATGATATACATACAAATTATATATTCACTTGTAACCAATTCATATTATATTCATTTTGCGATATATCATATTTAAAGTATAAGGATGTTCTATGATATTTATATGTTAACTATTATTCACCTGTGTCATGTAGCGTTCAGTTTTAGGCTTGCTAATTTAGATAAACGAAGCGTGTTTTAGGGATGTGAAGCCGAGTAATCGAAATTTGTTAAATCATGTCAGTTGGAACTGTACCATCTAAGTAAAAAAAAAAGTTTAATTTTCAATTAAGATAATTTTTGTAAGGTGAATCTAGCTACCTTTGTTTTTTATGTTTTCAATGGTTTGATCGATTGGATTAGTGTTGTTTCCTAATGAAGTATAGCATAACGGAATACAACATTCGGATGGCAAAAGCGCAGAATATACGGAACATGTTCATGAAATGCACTCATGGTAAAATACCGAGAATAAGTGTTTAGAGTCGTATGAGATTGTTTATACAAAACAAAACGAAATTTGCTATTAAAACTCAATAATATGCATTTTCTGTAATCATCAGTATCTAAATCCCTCATATTTACACAGATATCTTACTTACCATAACACCACATTATGGCTATAACCTCTAGTAGAGCTATCACTACCACCGACCACGTTGGTAGATACCAGTCCACCAACTGGAACATGTACGGTCCCGCCTAGAAAAAAGACGCAATTCATTACATTAGGACATGTTTGTACTCGTCAAAAATCAATACAACATATTATACGTACAGTTGTGTGACCGCACAACGCACCAAAAAATAGCGTGCGCACACCGTGCATACATCGTTCACACACCGTCCGCACATCGTCCACACATGGTGCGCACAACTGTGCGATTTAACAATAGTTCGCCCCCTTGTGCGCTTCTCTCCGCACAACTGTGCGATTTGGTATAATTTGTAGATCAAAATTACGGAATGACAAAAATACGGAAGGCTCGTATGCGATAATGTACACTTTGAATATATCTGTAATTTCTCATCACAATAATCAAGATGATACAATTTCACAATGCGTGTTACACAGTATTACAGCGACCGTTAGGCTGTCAAGAATGGGTTTGGCTCCAAGGTAACCGAACAGGTAAATAACAATTTAATGAGTGTCCGGAGTTTTACCTGACCAGTACCTGACACACAGAGCTGATATGCGATACCGTATGACCGTAATGAATAGTATTTGTTATTTGCATTCGTTTGCCTAGAGCTCCCATTCACCTGGATTTCACACCCCCGGCCTTACCCGACGTATTACGTAAGTGCCCCGGCGAGGGGAAAACTACGGTCCAGGTACATTTAATTGAATTTAATTGAAAAAATAATGGACGCAGGCTGAAAGCCTCTAAGTCCATATCACAAAACATAGTATAAAAATATTATATTGTCACTGGTTAACATATATAAATCTTCCCAAAAGAGTTATTTTAAAAGTCATTATCAGTAATTATTGTAAATAGTGTCCTTCAGATGGTTATCCAACAGGATCTCAAAGTCCTTCGTGGTTTCTGCATTTACAACCGATTCCGGTAGACCGTTCCAGATATCAACTACCCTAAACGTGAACGAGTTTTTCCTTAGCTCTGTACTACATCGTTGTTTATACAGCTTAAAATTATGTCCTCGTGTTCTTTCGTTATTATCGTAGACAAATATGTCTGACGTGACTTTCTCATCAAACTTCCTCTTCACAATCTTGAAAACGTTAATCAAATCACCTCTAGTCCTTCGGTGTTTTAGTGTCGGTAGTTTTAATTTTTCTAAACGTTCTTCGTAGGAGATTTCTTTAAATCCAGGTAGAAGCTTAGTGGCTCTCCGTTGTACATTCTCTATCATCTGGATATCTTTAAGTTTATACGGACTCCACGCACTGGCTGCGTATTCTAGATGCGGTCTTACCAGAGCCTTAAATAACTGTCTAAAAATCGATTCGTCCAAAAAAGTAAATGATCTTCTAATAATCCCGAGTACTGAATTAGCTTTATTTATTGAGTTTTGAATGTGGGTCCGAAAGTCCAGGTTTGCATCCACCGTTACTCCTAAATCTTTTTCACTGTTGATTTTGTCAAGTACGACTTCTCCAGTTTTGCTCGCGAGACGGTATGTTCTATTATTGTTTGGTGATCCTTTAACCTGAAGAACCTTGCATTTATTCGGATGAAATTTCAGAAGCCAATCATCAGACCATTTTTGAAGATTATTCAAATCTGCTTGTAGAATTTCCTTATCCTCATCAGTTCGTATCTTGCGGTATAATTTAGTATCATCCGCGAATAGAGGGCACGATGACGCAGTGTTCTCGGGCATGTCATTGATATACATAACAAATAGTATTGGTCCTAAAACACTCCCCTGAGGAATTCCGCTTAAGACGTTCTGTAATTTGGATGTAGATCCGTTAACCACTACTTTTTGATGTCTATCACTTAAAAAGTTTTCTATCCATTTAACAGTTTTCGCGCTGATTCCATAATTATATAGCTTGTGTATTAGACGGCGATGGGGTACCTTGTCGAAAGCTTTCATAAAATCCATATAAATGACATCAATTTCTCCTCCCGTATCCAACATATGAGTCCACTCATCTAGGACGATTAACATTTGAAGTGTTGTTGATCTTCCGGGGAGAAATCCAAACTGATTTTTGCTGAATAAATTGTTCAGTTGCATGTGTTGAACTATACTATCACGTATAAGTTTTTCCATTGTTTTAACGATGATACTAGTAAGACTAACAGGTCGATAGTTTCCAGGATCGGTTTTTGAACCTTTTTTGTAAATAGCGGTGATGTTCGCGTCCTTCCATGATTGGGGTAGTTTTCCTTCAGAGAGAGATTTATTGAAGATTATCGAAATTGGTATACACAAAACATCGCGAAGTTCCTTTAAAGCTTTCGGATGCATCCCATCGGGTCCTGGTGATTTGTTAGCATCTAAATTGAAAAGTAGTTTCTTGATTACATCTCCATTGATTGACGTGTCTTGAAATAGGTGACTGACAGGTCTGGCTAGGAACGGAGGTAGCTCCCCCGGTGGTTCTTTAGTAAATACACTCGTGAAGAAATTAACCAATACTTCTGCCTTCTCCGAATCACTAGTTGCTATTTCTGTAGGGTTTCCGTTCAATCCTTTTAGGTCCGAAATTCCCGATCTCACTTTTCTCTTAGCATTTATATATTTCCAGAATCGTTTAGGCTGGTGCTTCGCATTAAGTGCAATTTCCTTTTCCATCTCCTTTTTTGCCTTCCGGAGTTCCCATTTGACTTGGTTTCTGAGTTTGGCATACTCCTTATACCTATCTTGTGTTTTTGTTTCCATAAACCTCGTCCAAGCCCGATGTTTTTTATTGATTTTATTCCTAAGATCCCTGTTCAACGCTAGGCCGTTTTTGCTGTTTGCAGTTGTGTTCTTCTTTTTTGGGATATATTTGTCCGCAGTATTATGGAATATACGGAGAAATTTGTTGTACGCTTCTTCAGTATCCAGGTTAGACAAAGTTTCTGTCCATTCCACCTCCCGTAGTTCCTTCTTCATGTTGGTATAGTCTCCTTTACGGAAATTATATCCTGTTTGAAAATTGTTGGATACCGTTTTGCGGAACGCGTATTCAAAATATATAAGAAGATGATCACTGTTGCCTATAGGACTATCGTAATTAATAGCATTCACTGTCTCTTCCGCATTAGTTAATATTAAATCAAGGATATTTGCTTCGTTCCCCACTCGGATGCGAGTGCATTCAGTGGAATGTTGATAAAGAAAGTTGTCTCTTAAAAGTTCTATAAAGTTTTCACCTTGTCTATCTCCCCTTGATATCCATGTGTTCCAGTCTATACTTGGGAAGTTGAAATCCCCTAATATTAACAGCTGTGAAAACTCTTTATCTGTAGAAACTTTAGTTATTAGTTTATGTAGCTCATCGTTGTTATCCTTATCAGAGTTCGGACTTCTATAGACACAGCCAATCAACACTTTCTCCTTATCCGGCGATGTTATTTTTACCCAGATGCTCTCTTTAAAGCTGGTTCTAATGTTCACTTCCACGGGTTTAAGGCCTTCCTTGATGTAAATACCTATTCCACAGTGTCGATTGGGGTCGTTTTCGTTTATAAAAAAATCATATCCCGGAATGTTTAGCTCTGCTTTACTTGGTAAAAATCTATAATTTTTCGGGTAGATTTCAGTTATACCTATCGCGTCTATACCCCTCTCTTTCTGTTGAATCCTTAGTTTTAACTCATCTAATTTGTTTAAAAGACTGTCAGCATTAGTGTAAAAGCAGCTCAAGTTATCGTTTAATCTTCCCGAATTTTCGTTTTGATTTTCACGATTTTTCTGTTCCATGGGGGGCCTTTTACCCTGTGGACAAAACCCCCGGTTTCCTTCTCGTTTCTCTTTTTCGCTTCTCCCCTTAGTGCTGCCTCTCCTTCTCTTTCTGATTTGGTCAGATCATTATTAATCCGAATGGATTTGTAATCATCATTGGTTTGAAGATTCCGAATATTTTTGAAAAACACAGATTTATAAGCAATGCTACCGAAGCTGACTAGGATGGGTCGGGTTTTCTCCTGTTGTTTTCTGCCTAGTCTGGTAATCTTGGGAATGTCATTCAATCCCTCAGCCGAGACTTAGCAGGTTTTAAGCATCTTTGTAACTATCTCCAAATCCGCATGTTTTGCGTCCCCGTTATCCTCTTTTTCGTCAATCCCGAAAATGAATATGTTGTTTTCTCTGCGTTTTTTATCGTTAAGCTCCGATAATACAGTAGATGTAGCATCATTGATACTAGTATGGGTATCCTTGGATGAACTTACAGAGTTTGCCAGTTCTTCTTGAATTATCTTCCTCACCTCATCAGTTCCACACTTCGACTTTATAACGAGTTCAAGCTTGGTAATTCTTTCCTCGTATGCTGCCATTATCTCAGCACATTTGTTTTTCACTATGGTTTCGGTATGAAGGGTTTCTCTTACTGCCACATTGCATGGCGCGCAAAACCACATCGAATCCGTTTTGTTTAGAAAATCATATACCGTGACTTCTTTCTGCAGGCACGCGATACAGAAACAGTCTTTGCAGCGTTCACATTCCAGCATTTTAGCGTTTGGGTCTCCATTGTCCGTCTTCTGACACAACTTGCAGGTCTAAGTGTCCGACAAAAACGGGTTGGAACTTCGTCTAATACTCCCTTTTCTCTCTCCAGAACGCGTGACCACTGTTTCCTTCTTCTATTCGTCTTTTCGCCTGATCTGCTTGACGACGATGTAACGTCCTTAGATCCCGCTGGACGCATGTCGAAAATTGTAGAGATCTCTGTTCCTGTTGGGGGATGAGTCCTTATACCACCCGCTCTATGTAGAGCTTATATTTAGCTTCTTCCGTGACAATTTCCAGCACAATGGGACGTTGATAAACTGTATAAAACTGATAAAAAGCTTCCGATTTACCGGAGACCGGAACAATGGCGTCTGTTACCATGTGACGTCATAAACACTCGAAAGTGTACATGTACAAAGTGGTTATGTTTACCTGTATACGGGATTGTGTTGTAATTTTACATGTGTCGATTAAGTTTGTTTAAAAACACCGAAAACACAATTTCTAAATATAAAAATGTATAGACAGAAAAATAAGTTTATAGATGTAGCTAGAATATAGAAACATACGTAAAAATCAAGTTTATATGTTTAAACACGAAACCGTATAAATTGTTAAGGCATTCCTCAATTTACACAAACCACGATTGTTATCGCACAACGTTCGTCCATCGTGCGCACAAATGTGTGCAAGCAATGATCGTCCAGCTTTTTATCGTTTGCCCATCGTGCACACACCGTTCACACACCGTGCACACTTCGTGCGCACACTGCACATCGTGTAACGTTGTGCGATCCCACAACTGTATGTGTGGGAGATTTGCTTAAGTTTTGCTTAAATGGTGCAGTGTTAACATGAAATTTATGTGAATGATAAATAAACAATTACATTTTTAAACACATACTTAAACTTTAATAGGTATTAATTAGAGTGTTTTATTAATGTCATATGTAAAAAAAACACAAACTAATTAACTAACTGGAAACTTTACATGGAATGATTTCAAAAGCGCAAATAACAATATAAAAGTAAAAGATATAGAATTGAAAAAAAACCGCAATCAGAACTAAGCATACCTAACGTATAGATCTGGTGAAGACTGTTATTACCTGTGTGCAGAAAGGAAGGTTTAGTAGAAGGGCGATGATGCTGACGAGTACTACCAGAAGTAAGTGGCCATGGCGACCTAACCGAGCACTGTAGCCTTCCATGAACGACACCACCGTCTCAGTGCAAACCACCTATAAATATTGACTCTACTGAATCAAAACTAACTATTTATGGATCAAAATGATGTGAGTCTATTTCTTATCGCCAGAAACGTTTGTGTAAATACCCTTAATATCAAAGAATAATGTTGTAAATATTATTATATATAAGGAGGTTCAAAAAACAGCAATACCGTATATAACTGAGTATACCTAAAAGTTAATATAACACACGGTTAACCTTCTCACATGCATCATTTAGTATAAAACGTTATTGGAAACAAATATCGATAACTGATCACTTGTGTGTGCCGTACCTGTGAATCCAGTCCTACAATAGTGACAGCGAAGAAGAACACAACAGCCCAGATATAAGGTGCAGGTAGGTAGGTCAATGCCCGACTGTAGCCTACCAGGCCAATGGATATTCCTAAAGCACAAACGTAGCAGACATGTTCACTGTACTGAAGGTGTTGATAACAAAATCACCTAACACTCATTATTTATTGAGGATTAAAAGGTAAGGTTTTGTTATTTAAGAAAAGTCTTTGGTAGTCTTATAAATGGCGCGCGTGAAACCGTAATAGAGCTTTGTGACGTCAACAATCATCAGGGTTTCCAGTGTTACAGTGCATGTTTTACGTGTTAATGATCACAGTAGGAATTAAGCAAAAGCTTACATTCAAAATGAACAAAACATTCGCTGTATCGCTAAATTTTAGAATATTTTGATTGCCTTTCTTTGGATAAAGGTATTTCTAAAGTCTGAGCTTATGCTTACTGCACAAAAATGAAGGCATAGTTTTTGCTGGCGCTAATTTTCCACCTTTACTGATGTTATTTAACCAATACAGTATTCGAATCATTGCATAACGTTGCATCGAACCAAAATATCACTTTTACTTTTAACAAGTTAAACCTCACGTAAATGATGAACACTAAAACGTATCACTAGCTTTCATTACTTCAGGCATATGGTTTCCAGTATAGCATTGCCCCAGAAAAGGCGTTAAGCTTGTGACGGATTTGGTTTCAGAATGTCTTACATGTGCATTGTACATGCACACCTATACATAACAAATTTAACAACTATATTAGTAAATATGACTGGTAAGAAAAAGTGTTAAAACATATTGCATTTACCAGATTTAACAACATCCTCTACCGGAACACCAATCTCGCTTGCCATTACACCAACGACAGCGAACAGGCAGGCACTGCTGAATATCGATATAAAAACATCCCCAATGACGCTGATCAGCACATTTCTGCAAATAGAATGACTATATTTCTTATGCAGCCAATTGATAAGTTTTTAAAACAAAGATGATTATACCACTGATGATATCAATGAGCGCATATTTTCAAAAGCGAAGTTCTGTAAGATGTTCGAGATTGTGAGATCCACCATTTAAGCAATGAGGTTGATTTGATTTTAATTTTCATTGGGGTATGAAAAGAATTATTTTATAATCCGCTACGGATTCATACAGTTTGTAAGATACTTCTTTTCCTACCCCAATGAAAATAAAATAAAATCAACATTTTTGCTTGTAGCTAATTTCAATTAATTGTCGTGAAAAGAAACCATAACAAATAAAATCGATAAAGAAATTTCTAATACGTGCGCAATAATCTTTCAATCAACATTGAGCATTGCGTTGCCGAGGAACTTCAAAAGTCTCGTGCGCTCAGCTAAGCAGGGCGAATTCGTCGGCCATTTTAGTTAAATGTTGTGATGCAGTACAACACTATGTCTGGCCTATTTGTGTCAAAAATAAAACATGCTGTGTGCAAACGACGATTTGGATAGAAGTACGATAGAAAGAAAGTTATTTGAAAAGATATTTGATTATATCATGAGCAGCATTACATTTTGTGGATTTAAAGCAAGTGGACCTAAGCACTTGTGTTGACTGTCGGTGACTGTGTGTGATAGCGCAATTTGTGTATGTGTCACAGGATCGTTTTGACGAGTACTATATATATGCTAGTTATTCACTTAAATTTTGCTCTAGGCTGGAAGAGCATCTTCGACTGCAACTTCTCACAGGACTTTCAATTTTGTGCCAGAACATAAACAGCACATGCCGCAAGTCGAAGCCGGCGTCACTCATTGCCTTAATGGCAACTGCCGACATAGCGAAAGTAGTTCCGGGGCGTGACTTATTTTTTTTTGACCAATCAGGTTTGAGTATTTGATATAAAAACAAATAAAAAATAAATTATGAGTAAAGAAGTAGTAACTTTCCTCAGAAAAGAGGAAAAAACAATCTCTTTATCGGTGGAAATATAGCAACGCCGTAGTTGTGTGTAAATGTGGCTTTGGAATACCTACCAAGCGGAACCCGGTCATTAAAATTAATAGAGCATTAGAGAAAACGGAGATATATCAGCTTGTCCAAAAAGGCGACTTATGTGCGCCTTTGCAGATACAGAGGTTTTCCTCGGTCACTTCTGACCAAATTTGATCTATTTGTCACCAAACTACTGTCCCATAGCGACACTTGGGCACTTGCGATCTATTTCGTTTCCTGCTTTTTTCTGCCTGATTTCTTGTTTATTTACTTTCGCTATCTGGCGGTGACTCCCTAGTCATCTGTTCTACAACGACCCTAACTGTTGCGAGGACATTCTAAAAAACTAAATCGAAATGCGTTTTCACTATTACTACAAAAATTCACCAGCAGAAGCCGTTTAAAAGTGCTCCGAATGCAAAGCATGGTGCCCTTGAACAACTCCCATCTTAACATTACGTCATCAGAACAAGCACCTGAATCGGGCCCGTACGAACGGTCGTTGGATAGTTCGATAATGTTATTTTCAAAGGATGGTCCTGTAGTGCCTTTAATTCTAGCTCAGGAGACTGTATACAGCATACGATCGTCATGGTCAACTATTAGTTAATGATTTATTTTTATATAATACGGTTCAAAGAACTGGTTAGTAATGCATTTTCATGAAAAGATATCTAAGTAAAGTAGATAAACTTATATTTACCTCAGACAGCTAGCGTGGAAATTCAGATGACTTCCCATCATCATCACACCACCCCAAGCTGGACCAAGGCTGTAAAACGCCATGAATCCAGCCTCTATCCATACCTGTCATTTAATTAGTAATATTTCTTATAGAAGTCTAATAATGCATGTAGCACGCGGTGTTACTATATCCAATCAAACTTAAAAAAAAACCTTCACAGACGTTATGCATAGTGTCGTGTCATTTAAATGGAATAATTTCCGTTTTGCGTACGTATACATCTTGCAAATAATTGATTTCAACGAACAATAGCGAAAAACAAACCTTTGAGTCTGCCAGTTTGGAAAAATCTGGTGTTATCAAGAAGAGCAAACCATCTGTGGCGCCATTTTGCGTCAACGCTTGTATTAACATCGCCATTCCAATAAACGGAGGCAGAAATGCGGTAAAAATCATCAGCTAGAAACATTTGAGAAATGTACAAGGGCTGACAAGGATAAGAAACATTTGTAAAAGGAACAAAGATGAAATTCTCTCAATCTCAAAATTAAAAATTCTATTTGGAAAGTAACATTGTTAATCATATACGTCTTCCAAACAACAGAACTCTCAATGAATATAATATCAAAATGTAACAAATTGTAGTTAATTTATGGAAAATATACTAACCTTTCCTAAACTCTGTACGCTTTTCAGAAGACAAACAACGGTGATTACTTTGAGGAGAATTGCCCATAACACAAGCCACCATCGCACATATCCAATGTCATTGATACCACTCGACAGCGATAAGATAGTGTACCTGTAATACATTTACGCATTGATACCACTCGACAACGATAAGATATTGTACCTGTAATAGTATACACATTGATACCACTCGACAGCGATAAGATATTGTACCTGTAATACATTTACACATTGATACCCCTCGACAGCGATAAGATATTGTACCTGTAATACATTTACATATCGATACCACTCGACAGCGATAAGATATTGTACCTGTTATACATTTACACATTGATACCACTCGACAGCGATGAGATATTGTACCTGTAATAGTATACGCATTGATACCCCTCGACAGCGATAAGATATTGTACCTGTAATGCTTTACACATTGATACCACTCGACAGCGATAAGATAGTGTACCTGTAATACATTTACGCATTAATACCACTCGACAACGATAAGATATTGTACCTGTAATAGTATACGCATTGATACCCCTCGACAGCGATAAGATATTGTACCTGTAATACATTTACACATTGAAACCACTCGACAGCGATAAGATATTGTACCTGTAATACATTTACATATTGATACCACTCGACAGCGATAAGATATTGTACCTGTAATACATTTACATATCGATACCACTCGACAGCGATAAGATATTGTACCTGTTATACATTTACATATTGATACCACTCGACAGCGATAAGATATTGTACATGTAATACATTTACACATTGATACCACTCGACAGCGATGAGATATTGTACCTGTAATAGTATACACATTGATACCACTCGACAGCGGTAAGATATTGTACCTGTAATACATTTACACATTTATACCACTCGACAGCGATAAGATATTGTACCTGTCATACATTTACACATTGATACCTCTCGACAGCGATAAGATATTGTACCTGTAATACATTTACACATTTATACCACTCGACAGCGATAAGATATTGTACCTGTCATACATTTATACATTGATACCACTCGACAGCGATAAGATATTGTACATGTAATACATTTACACATTGATACCACTCGACAGCTATAAGATATTGTACCTGTAATACATTTATACATTGATACTACTCGACAGCGATAAGATATTGTACCTGTAATAGTATAGACATTGATACCACTCGACAGCGATAAGATATTGTCCCTGTAATACATTTACACATTGATCCCACTCGACAGCGATAAGATATTGTACCTGTAATAGTATAGACATTGATACCACTCGACAGCGATAAGATATTGTCCCTGTAATACATTTACACATTGATCCCACTCGACAGCGATAAGATATTGTACCTGTAATTCATTTACACATTGATACCACTCGACAGCGATAAGATATTGTACCTGTAATACATTTACATATCGATACCACTCGACAGCGATAAGATATTGTACCTGTTATACATTTACACATTGATACCACTCGACAGCGATAATATATTGTACCTGTAATACATTTATACATTGATACTACTCGACAGCGATAAGATATTGTACCTGTAATAGTATAGACATTGATACCACTCGACAGCGATAAGATATTGTAACTGTAATGCTTTACACATTGATACCACTCGACAGCGATAAGATATTGTACCTGTAATAATATACTCATTCTTTGTTTATGAACATGATTATATGAAAGATCTTCATATGTAGAGTAAGGTCAAGTTAACAACTCCTTCAAATTACTAATGAAATTGTAACGTTAAACAAACTTTATGTCGTACTGCAGAGATTTATTTCGTGTAGCAAACTGTTCAGTAACAATGCACTAGCAACAAAACAGTAAAATAATTATTATATAGCATTCTACTTGATAGTTAAATATGAACAGAATATAATCAAAATCAGTGTTCTTAGACTTAAAGAGTTGGAGCGGGATTCCAACCCTGGATTTCAGACTGTTATACTGTCACCTTACTGCCTGATCTACCTTGTCAACAACGTAACATGTGATGCAGTTAACTATACCAACAAGTGAAAAGGAGGGAATGTATCTATATATACGAAAAACCACAGTGCAGTGGGACAGTGAACCGTAAGATCTATGAAATACCAATATCTAAATTGTGACTTGTTGTATTACAGCAACAATATACTACTTAATAGTCATGTCAGTTTTGCTCATAGGTAGAGATTGGTAACAAAAGAAATTAGATGCTTAAGTTTCAAATAAATAACGTATTAATGTCATATAACTTACTGCCAAAATTCCTCCTCTGCTGAAATATCTGCCGTGTTGTTTGGGTACGCGGTAGTGATTGCCGTGGAATTCCATAGGCTTTCATTGGAGTTCGAAGACAATAGTGCCTGCGACAACCTACATGAATGAGTGTTCCATGTGTGTCCGCATGAGGACCACGGTAGCTCGTACACGAACGACTGTCTCAGGTACTCTAACAGCCAGTAACGCATTGTTGATATATATGTCACAAAACCTAAATTTAGTAGAGCGATAGAAATGCCTATCCCTGTAATCAAGTGTAAGTGTGTGATATCAGTTATGTCATTCGTGTACCTTTGGCGAAAACATTGTATAATTAATGTTTATTTGCAGGCACATCACACAAAAGAAAAATGAAATATCATTCGATTGTTGTTGTTTTCTGTCTTAAATAACAGACAAATTACGTTATCAAGGTCATAATTCGAATAAACTACTTTATACTAGACTGCAATAAAATTAATATTCCAATCATGGGTGAAAGGAGTAACGTTTAATTCATGAAGTATTAATTTACCGAAAAGCGTATAAACGTATATTTGTGAACAACAAAAAATGAATATATTCTTGATATAAATCCGATAATCGTTAATTGCTTATTCCAATGCAAATATTGTACAAATATTACCTTTGAAAAGCGGGAAAAAATTCCATATTTCGAACACTCCTTTTCCAGAATATTGTCCAATGAAGATTTCCAGGATGTATAGGGGTATGCCACAAACAATCAGAGTCAGACCGTAGGCAACAAAAAAAGCACCTGTATATAATATATAATATATATGCTATTAGCAAAAGATGATTTTGACCGAAAGAAATTGATTTTTCCATTGGCATAAAATTGGCTCGTTAGTTATCAGTCGGATATACATCTAACAATACATGAACTGAGCTAGGTTTATATACTATGAATTCCAAAAAAAATGGCAATTAATGCACTGTTCAACTTGATATTATAAAGATGTGTATCAGAGCTTCCCGCTGTTGGAATGTTAAAACCCTTCACGGACAAGTTGTTAATATGGCCATTTATTGATATTATTGTTATTGAAAATAACAATGACCTAAATGCAGATGTGAGTGTACATGTGTCCAGTTTGTGTTTATCACTTTCTATTTGACAATTCTGCCTGAAAACTGTGAAGTTTATAAATAGCAGCCTGACGTTACATTGGCCTTTCAAATGACTTTAATCTTCACCATGTAATTAACCAAAGCTATATGTAAGACCAATATACTATTTGTCCTGGCTTTTGTCCCTTTTTCTATTTATCTTGTTGTTGCATGATATGCAGGAGTCTTAGAGTATGTATTCCTAACTTATGATGTAAGATTTCAAATCTGCTGAAACTGAATATATATGTTTTTTAGTTACCTCCTCCATTTCTCCATACCAGATAAGGAAATCTCCAGAAATCCGACATCCCTGTGGAGTAACCAATCAATGAAACTACGAATTCAAACGTGCTGCTCCATGTTACCCGTTCTTTTGACTCGCTGTTGTCCAACATTTCGCCATTTCTGTCATCCCGTCCTGCAGAATGTTCATCCTTCTTCGTCATGCAGATAACAAGACACCGCTGCTTTTGTTGAAAACTGCATATGCTCAAAATAGAATCTCAATCATAAATCTGAAACACTTTCAAAATCAAATTAACTTTTTTTCTCCAATAATGTAACATTTGCATTATTTTTGAGCAAAACAGGAGTTGCGTTGTGCTGCATAAGTGGTCGGATGCAAAGCCTACAAGTACGAGGGCCGTTCAAAAAGTAATGTCCTAGATTATATAGATGACAAACGAAGTACACCGATTTAATTTTGTTTCTTTCATTCCTTCGAAGTATTCACCTTTTACAACAACACAGCGTTTCAGCATTCGGATCCAATGTCTGAATGCTTTCTGGTAGTCTTTTTGCCGTATACTCTTGAGATACTGGAATATTGCAGCTCCAACTGATGCACGAGACCTGTAGTGACGTCCAGACAGATGTCTCCAGTTTTGGGAACAAGGAAAAGTCACACGGGGGTAGATCTTGTGAATAGGGTGGGCGTGGTAACACAACAACGTTTTCTTTCTCCAAAAACTCCTTGACCAACTTTGATTTGGGTGCAGGAGCATTGTCATGTAGCAAACGAATACCACGTGTCCCTGTTCTTGGTCTCTTTTTCTGATAGATTTTCTTCACTTCTTCAATACAATGTCTTTATACACACTGCCCGTTATACAATTGTCTTTTGGGATAGCTATCTGGCCAACAACACCATTCGAATTGAAGCACACAGCATAGAGAACCTTCTTTGTACTTTGTCAACGCTTTGCAATTACGGGTCTCTTTCCATTTCGGGTAAGCCATACTTTATTATTATTTTTTCTTTGGGGTTCAAAACAGTGAACCCATGTCTAATCATCTGTTACAATTTTCGGCAAGTCGACGCTGGTTGCAATGTTGCTACGTTTTCAACAAATTCTTTGCCATTGAAACACGTACACTCTTTTGTTCTTATGTCAATAAATGCGGTATCCATCTTGCAGAAATCAACGGACCCCGTTGAAATGCCTACACTTCTTGCTATTTGTTTTACTGTCAATCTACCTTCCTCGGTTACTAATGTGTTTATTTTGGATATGTTTGTTAAGTTAGATGATGTCTTTGGCCTTCCAGAACGAACGTGGTCGCTGACATCTTCTAACCCTTTGCGAATTTTTTATAACCATCGGGAAATCGATCTATATAATAGGTTAGAGTCTCCATAAACTTCACATATTTCATGAAAAGTATCCTCTGGTGATTTTTGAGTTTTGCACACGCTTTTATAAAGCTTCTCATTTCAGTCTCATTTTTACGTTTTTTGCCTGTCATTTTGTATAGAGTTTATCGAGTGCACGGTCGTAAAATGTACCTTAAACAGTCAAAACTGCACCAAATATTCTCGGGTCTGTTGCCACGTGTTGTGTATAAATTCACCTACCCGTGACTCGATTGCAAGTCACGCCTGAACGCATTTATCTACGGTATGGCAAAGTACTGGATCACCAACCTACCAACCCCCTACCCTCGAGGTATGAACGAACAATAGACGCCTGTTCTCCTTTATTTCCCTTCCCGGTTTGTATTTGACAGGTAGTTCACTGATATTGATCTGCTGACTCGCACGCTTGATGCAACTTGCTAGCGTATGTGACTGACAGACGCTGTTAGATTTGGTAAACGAAATGTCTGTCTCTTGGTGTGGTATTACGTCACTTACTCGTAATACTTATTTTTCTTACCCTCACTAAAAGTTGATAATATATCGCAAAAATATATATGTACTATATATTTACCTACCAAACGATATTTCGGGAGTTTCTACTCCATATCTCGTTGATCATGTTTGGACGAATCGTCGTGTAATTTTTTCCAGCGTCAGCACCTTTCCTTTCTCAAATATTAGCTATATTCCATTTTATTTCTATGTCTGTGTTCTTTGTTTTCGTTTGTGTCTCGATAAAGGTGAGGATTGCTCTAAAACATGTTGACAGCCTCATATTGTCTACAATGTTGGAATTACTTCCTTGTCCCATATATGCCAAATGGAAGTAATGCGTATGCTTCAATCAATTTCGAGGTTTTTAAATCAGGAAGCTTTGTGAAAAAGTTATATTATATCAATAAATGAACAATAACATATCAAAACACATACATGTAAATAAACATTTGATCCAATGATTGGGAGCGTTCATCATTCTTGCTACAATGTGCTATGTACTATATTCTTGTATTGCATGATAGAGCAGCAGGTAATGAAGTGGTATATTTAATTACATTGAAACCAAATGAGAGAGAGACAGACAGACAGACAGACAGACAGACAGAGGCAGACAGAGACAGGCAGAGAAAGGCAGAGACAGGCAGACAGAAACAGACATATCTTGATGTACACATTAAAGCCAGTCGAAAGCCCAGTTATGTGTTCCAAATACCTTACAGATGGATATCGGTTATTCGAAATGATAGCTGACACTTTGTGAAATAGTTTACATTTTGCTACCTGAAAGTCTAAAACCTTACCTGAATTAAAGAAATGTATTACAACTCACCTGTTTACGTCTACACGTTAGAATCTGTGGTGGAGAAGTCCTATTATATACCAGGCTACCCGATATATATATTTATATATATATAAATCAAGAGAATGTATATCAGTGAATCGTAACTTGTTTGATTTTTATTTTGATTGTGTCACCCTCGAACTATTCAAATTTATGAAGCGTAAAGTGCACTCGGGGAAATTGTAAAATACTCATAAATGCTGTATGAAATTATGATAATCCTTGTCTGTTGCGGTGTGGTAAACACGCGTCGATGTCAGATTTGCAACAGATTCAGAAAAACTACGGTTGAAAGTGAGACTTTGTTATAAGGATATAAATTGTAGGCATCTTGACATATTACATGTAGCGTATTTTATTGTTGAATACTAGAATATATAATGAAGGAGATAAAATGTTAGGTAAATTATTTACAGGTGACCCTTTTTAAGTAATAGGGGTTTAATGTGTTATTAAGAAATTAAGATACCATCGTGATAGATTATGAACTCTTTAATGGCATTTTGTTCAAGACGGAAGCTCTAGATGTTAAATAGAAACTGTTTTTTTTGCCGCTAGCAAACTTCAAATACATACAAAATTAAACGCATTTACTCTCATTCGACAAAGGAAACAAGTCCCTCGGTTCATCATAGACAGCAAGATTATTTTTCTATCTTTTTCAATTATTGAATTCAAGATGTAGGCAAAAGTGAAACCGATTTATAGGCAGGCATATTTCCCATTTCTGGATCACAGATGAGGACAGTGAAAAGGGAGAATGGTACAAGGGGGAATAACTTTCTACTTGAAGAGGAAGATAAGGCAGATACAATGTAAGAAATGAAACAGTATATCCTATATTATGTACAATGTAAGTTGTTTATGTTGAAAAAATTGTAAAAGTGTCTGTGGTAATAACTTGTTTTTTTATTATGTTCAGTTGCACTGAACCATAAAAGAGTTACATATATACTGGTCAGTTTGTGTGATATCTATGAGGGCAATGACCAGAATGAATGCTTGAAACTATGTTTGTACTTGTAAATTGTAAAAATTATAAGACAATATAATAACTAACCTTTATGTTTTATTGACTCAAGTGTCACTGAGAATGAAAGTGAATTGTTAAATACCAATCTAACATATTCAACGACATATTTCAGTTTGTTAAGCTAACAACATTTACATGCGCGCATTATGTTGTTTGCTTGCAAAGCTGTAATACAAAAACAGTTCAATACTTATATTTACGTTTTCTCTGCCTCTTATGTTCTTTTTTAACTTACAATTGATATTTGAAATTAAAAATTCCCACCATATCGACAGTCCACACAAATTCGTTCAATAGTTGGAACAGCGTGTTGTCGCGTACTTTGAAATTTTAACAAACACTTCAATTTTATTCCACAATTCAGTATCAATACAATTGCGTATGCTATGTCTATATACTATAGGGTGATTTAAGTTTATCAATAGAACTCTGAGCTGAAAGTTCGATTTGAAATTGTTTCGATTTTCCCCCGGAACAAATTTCGCGCATTGATAAATACAGTGAACACCGTGAATGAATCCGACCTTGCCCTCCACGAGGGAATTATTTTTGGAAGTTAAATGAGCAAAGAGAAAAGTTCGAATTTGTGAAGAATCCAGACTTGAATTTATTTGTTGATTGTATGGGAATCTGACTACAGTCGATAGATTCTGTAACAGTCTCGTTATTTCACATGTCGTCAGAAACTCAGGAAACCGTGGAAGCGAGACGCGAGAAACTGATAGCGTTTGAAATGATCTTGCGACGGAGCACAGGGGTTCGTTACAAATGCCTGAAATGTTTATGTGTGCTGTGACACATATCAGTAGGTCTGTAACATATGTGTCAGTAGGTCTATAGAATATGTCTATTTCAGACATTTGTAACGAACCCCTGTTGATCAGTGTAGTGTAACAGACGATATTTCTGATAAATTGCATGAGTGTTAAAATTGTTCATTGTCGGCATTGGTGATTTCAACCGATGTGCATTTTGAACGATATTGCAGACCTTAATCTTGTTTTTGTTGTAATAAAAGTATATTTTTTTATATTTTCTTTTTTCTTTTTCACGTAAATCTATAATTACATTGACAAGTTTCACACTGCCCAGCGATATTTCAACAGCCGTCATGTATATTTACATTTGATATTGTAGTTCCGGTCAGTGTTGTATTAATGCGCTAAGAATTGTGTCTCGTGATGCATGGTAACTAAAGTCCCATCAACGACACAGCTTTCAAAGAGGCTATATAGTGACTATGCCAGTAAAATATGTCGGTGAAGAAGATTTAACTGTAGATGATTAGTCACAACTTGCTGAAGATTTGACACGTACACATCTGAAGTTCATTGATGTTTAAATAAGGTATAATAGAGACTTTTCTGTATTTATTTCCCTATACCAAAAACAAAAGGCGTACTCGGATACATTGAGATTGGTATTTTACAGGTGATGCAAGATGAACACTGAAGACCATATCCTGACCTTCGTTTTGATATATAATACTCTATATTTTCTCATTGTTTTTCGTTTTTTAAAACATCCTGAACCAAAACGTGTCTTGATGCACCTTGATGCAAGCACGTACGTGTTACATACGCATTAATGATTTTGCAGGTAAACGTGAGGCACAATCTGTAGTACTTTGTATAACGGTAGCATTCAACCCATAGTAGCGCTGTCCTTTATTCCTTCAGTAAAAGGAACTCATGTAGTTGGATATACCATAATTAGTCGATATGATAAGTTGTTTTGTTGTTTGAACAGATTTTAATGTCCTATCAACAGCTAAGGTTTTGGTTTCTTTATGCTTTACGTCCTATTAACAGCTAGGGTCATTTAAGGACGTGCCAGATTTTGGTGGTGGAGGAAAGGCGGAGTTCCCGGAGAAAAAACACCGACCTACGGGCAGTACATGGTGACTGCCCAACGCAGACTCAAACCCACGATCCAGTGGTGTAGGGATAGTGGTAGCGGAATGTCAGACGCCTTAACCACTCGGCCAGCGCGGCACACAGCTACAGCTAAGGTCATTAAATGATGTTCAATATAATATATGCTGATTGCATACATGCACATGCGCCAAACAAACGTCCATGTATTAATAACTATATTTTATTATACACATACAGATATACATAAAATATTTTTTTGTAGTAATCTTAGGACTAATGAAATAACTATTTTTGTACTTTGTTGGGTGTATGGGCAATAATGTGTAAGTATGAACGTTCGTTATTTATAGATTTCCATGAATGTGTAGGAACCAACTGACACTTAGATACAAGTTGGGGTCAGTACCACACTCTTAAGTTATACTGACATCAACTGTCAGTGGTGTAGCAGTTCTCAGATCACATGCAGTGGCTGGAGGTCGAGCGTTTCGGCATGTCGATGCTAGACCGTTCTGCGGCACTTGTTATTTTCATTCCTTCATGTGTATGTATTGTGAATTTTTCACAAGGATATTTGAACTTTAGTCATATAGGGACTGTGATACCAGCCCGAGGAAATGACATGAGTATATGGATGTGTGTTTGTGAGTGCGCGTACATATTTATTAGGATTTTTTTAATACATTTTGTAAATAAACTTGTAGTTATTGTACACGTAGCAAATCACCCTGTGTTTTCTCAGCTGGTTGCCCAACGTTTCCCCGTTCAATTGCATCACCAACTTATTTATAAACTTAATCCTTAAACGTATTTATAACAATACGTTTAGAAAGAACCAAAACGTTAAAAATATAAAAATATTAAAAAATAAATAAAAAATTACATACCTTTCAATCAAGCGAAAACTCTAGATAGGGATATCTTTGTACACGGATAGCAAAGTATCTTCTTAAAGTGTCAACAATATTTAATGAATGATGATATGGCGACCGATATTGTAATACCACGTGGCGTAAATTTCAACAGAACGATCAATGGTAAAAATAAGTAAGGACTGTTGCTCGGTAGTCCTGCTATTAATGTTCTCACACTGCAAGCAGTTTACAGCAGTTCATATATCACTCGAGCTGTCGTATAGTTCTGTACAGACCTGACCATTTGACAGAAACAGTGATTTCAGAACATTACGTTCGGTCTGCAAAATGGTTTACGGCATCAAATTATCTGTTACGCAAGTCCCAACGAATAAGTTTGCGTTTATTTGCACGAATCCCCAATAGCCTCTAATAATTCCCATATACAACATCTAATAAATCTAAGGTCTATACACATTAAGATCACAATCTCTCATCACTTCCTTCACAAATTGCCAAGTAATTCACACGTTACAAAAGTCTCACATCTATTACATTATATGAGAATCACACGTAATGCTAATTTACAAGTTATTTTTCTTTTCTTTTTAATTTGCATCACTTAATGTTACAAAAGGACACGCTACGTATGATGACTTGCTTATCATATGCTTTTCTCAATGCTGACAATGTTTGGTTATGCAAATACACATTTTATGCACAAAACAAAATAAATGTATCTGTATTATATTTTTAGGTAAGAGTTGTGAACTCCTGAATTGATGTAACAGTCAAACAAAATCAACGTTGAAATTTATCTTAAAATATTTAAAACATTGTAGTTAACATCTGAGTAGGAAACCTGTTGAGTTGTATATTTAATCAAGCATGATAACCGGAACCTTAATCATATGTACATGTATTAAACAATTATATTTTTTTAGTTTCTGTTTGGATGCCTCTTAGTATTACATTGGTGGAGTTTCCTAAACACTTAATAAACAGCGAAGCTAATTTCACAAATGGCACCTTATAATGGTATTGAAACAGGCATATATAGGGACCGCAGAACCAAATGATTTTCCATAGACGATAGTGTTAACACTTACCACTGTCCTGGTTGAATGGGGTTATCAACACTAGTTTACCTGCCCTCATTTTGAAGAATATTATCTCACACAACTGTAAATAAAATATTTAAAAATACTGCCAATTTTAACTTTTTTTATATGGGGGCCGCCATCTTGTATTGAATTCGGCACCAAAATTCGACAAAAATTTACAACAAATTACACACTTAATAAACTCACCCAGACAAAAGCAGATTTTTTTTTTTATGCATATTACATCTATATATATTGCTCAACCCACATATACAACTTTTGAAACTTCTGCCACCTAAATATCCAACCAGCAGGCCCCGAGGCATTCACCTTCCTATCAAATCTTCTGCCCAAAAGGGAAAAACCCACAATCTATTTTTGATTTGGTTCCGTAGTCCCTAAAGGATCCACATATTTTTACCATTTTTTGGAAACAGTCAGGACCATAGGGTATGAAACCAAACTGGGAAGTGGCTGGCTCCAAGGCTTGGGCTGCTAGGTCAAGTCTTCTACTGGTACTGAAGATGGAGATTCCTGCAAGAAAAGACAGGAAAATTGAATCAATTTCAAAATGTAAACTTAAATATCTTAATAAACATTATACTTAGACTTATGGTTTTGAATTATTATTAAAGTACAGGTACTGTACTACTCAGAAATATAAACAAATAACATGTTGTCTGAAGATCAGGGGAGATAACTCAATTTTAAGACCCATACCCCCTTAATTTTGGACTTTTTGTAAAAAATTGAAGACACCAGAAATTCTTTAGAGAAAAGAGTCAAAAACAGACACGAAAGTAAAGACTAATAACTGTACAAACAGTACAATACCACAATGATAGGATTACATAATGTTTACATAACACCAGCTGAGATGAAAGACAGTGATAGGAGAGGGCTGCGCATGATGTAAGGGAGGTAATCGTGAAGTGTTACCAAGGTGTGCATTGTGAGTGCAGGACCAAATCACTAGTGTGTGCAGGGAAGAAAAGAAATAACTAGCAAACAAACAACGTATACTTACCAAGTGGTGTCAAGGTCAGCGGTGGAGAGGCAATTGTGTCAAAAATTCTGATTGAGAAAGTTAAGGACTGTCTCGGTGACTCCTTGTTGGAAATGACCCTGATGAACCTGTCGATCAAAAAGGTAGAATCTGTGAACAAACGGCTGAAACAGTCTCTCCCATCACGTGTGAACTTTACTCGTAACTTTTCAGGGAGAGCTAATAGGGCGGTGTATCCTGTGAACCATGGACCGGGGACTGCTATTAAAGAACTGTGTAGTAGGGTTGGGTCTCAAATCACTGCTGGGAGCTCTGTGTCCAAGGACCTATATAAAGAACAAAAAGACATCATTGTGGTGTAAAATTCAAAAGAGAAATAAGAAGAAATTTATGTGAAAGACAGAGTTATGATTTAGAAAAAGAAATGAAACATTAAAATATTGAGAACTTAAAAAAAAAGTCTTTGTTATTTTTTAATATATTTCTTACAAGAAAGAAAGAAAGAAAGAAATAAAAAAAGAAAGAAAGAAAGACAGACAGACACACAGACACACAGAAAGAATATAAATGGATTATTAATAAAAAAAATATAGGTCAAATCTCTACTACATGAAATAATGAAAAATAATACACAATAACAAAATATTAATGATAAACAGTAAATCTTGCATTATTTTCACGTCGAGTTTAGTTTTTACAATGGGAGACAACTCGAATGACAATACTGATAAATTTGACCTATCACAGAACCTGTAACAAAGTGCAAAATGAAATTTGGAATTACATAGGGATTGAATCTGGATTTTTCCAATGTTCATGCAAGTATGAACGGGAAAAAAATATACTTACACACCACATGAGCGGCCGTTGCCATAGTCATAGACTTTCCATAGTCAGATTTGTAGTAAACTAATAAATTCGCCAAAATAAAATTCATTTCATCTTCCATGCCGTCTTCATCACTGGAATCGCCTATATCGGGCATTAAAACGGCGAAATTACCGAACATTTTCGCATTAATGTCAGCTGTCCGATTGAAATACAGAAGACGATACATGTGAGCGTGAGCGTCTCTGTTGTGAAAATGATACAAAATATTTTTTTCCTAAATTTGTTAATATTTCCAAATAATTAGATAAAACAATTAATTATATTGAGATTATACTAAGAATAAACATGTAGCAATACAAAAAAAAAGGTTCATATCAGAGATGACTGACCTCCAAAATCATGACGTCACAGTCCCAACTCGGGAAATCCTCCTTCAGCAATCTCTAATGTACCATCAGTGATAGTCTGAGAACTCTGTGTTGTTCTGTGTCCATTTGGCCATCTAACCACAATACGCCCATATTCTCCCTGGTCCTTGGGCCCCTTCCACGCTCTATATGGGTGTATATTTCCATCATAGTATCCTCCTGCAGCTAATTTTCCCTCTAAATTCTGCCAAAACACATCCATGATTAGATTCACAACCAGAAATATGCTGGTGGGTCCCATCATCTGGTTTCCAGGGACGCTTGAATGGTGTAAAACGTCATATTCTGCATATTTCAATAGGGACCGCAGAACCAATTGATTTTCCATAGACGATAGTGTTAACGTTTACCACTGTCCTGGTTAAATGGGGTCATCCACACTGGTTTACCTGCCCTCATTTTGAAGAATATCATCTCACACAACTGTAAATAAAATATCTAAACATTCTGCCAATTTTAACTTTTTTTATATGGGGGCCGCCATCTTGTATTGAATTCGGCACCAAAATTCGACAAAAATTTACAACAAATTACACACTTAATAACCTCACCCAGACAAGAGCAGACTTGAAAACATTTTTTTTATGCATATTACATCTATATATCTTGCTCAACCCACACATAAAACTTTTGAAACTTCTGCCACCTAAATATCCAACCAGCAGGCCCCGAGGCATTCACCTTCCTATTAGTAAATGTGAATTATTTAATAATTATTTTAGCTCTGTATGTACATTATCTGAAAATGACATTGATAAAGATCTACCTTTTTTTGAGAGTCGTACTAATTCTGCTTTAAGTGAAATAAATATCTTGACTAGTGAAATTGAAGACATTATTAATATACTTGATACAAATAAAGCAACAGGCCCTGATGGTGTCAGCCACAAAATGCTCAAGTTAATTTGTAAAGAAATATCCACAGCACTATCTATTATATTTAATTATTCATTATCATCCAGTATATATCCTGATGGCTGGAAAATTGCTCATGTCATGCCTGGATTTAAAGCTAATGATGCAAGTATTTCTTCAAACTAAAGACCTATTTCACTGCTAAGCTGTTTGGGGAAGCTATTTGAGCGTGTGGTTTATAAACACATGTATAATTATTTAATTGAAAATGATCTTATTTATAAATATCAGTCAGGATTTTTACCTAACCATTCTACCACTCATCATCTCATTGAACTCTATCACTCAATAATTTCTTCTTTGGAAAAATATGAGCACACTATTCTAATATTCTGTGATTTTTCGAAGGCATTTGATCGTGTGTGGCATAAAGGTCTTCTGACACAAATTGGAGAAGTATGGCATTTCAGGTCAACTTCTTCTTTGGATCAGTAGCTATCTTTCTGATAGAAAGCAAGCAGTTTTTATTAAAGATGCACTTTCTTCATCCACTTCCACCAACGCTGGTGTACCTCAAGGTTCAGTTCTCGGGCCATTATTCTTCTTAGTGTATATAAATGATATTTCATGTGAACTCTTCTCTTTGTCCAGACTTTTCGCTGACGATACATCTCTTTCTTACTCCTCTCTTGATCTGAACCTACTAGAATTAGAAGCAAGATCTGATCTGATGAAACTTGAAGTTTGGTCCAAAGAGTGGATGATGTCTTTCAACCCTAATAAAACTGAGGCCCTTATCATCTCAAATCTGCAGCTTCCATTTGTCTCATCGTTTAACTTCAATGATACTCCCATCAATATTACTATAATATTACTTTAATATCGAATTCAAAATATCAATAAATATAAATTGATTGTGATAGTACGTATACACATATTTGGTTTTGCTTCTGAATGGAAGCTTTTTAGGTTTCATATTTAATTAATGATAAGCATTTCAACCTTATAACTCCTAATCAATATTACTAAACAACACAAACACTAAGGTGTTATTATTTCTAACGACTGTAAATGGAACTCTCATGTTGAGTACATAGTTAGTAAAATAACTAAATATATTGCCACCCTTCGTAAGCTCAAACTCATCTTAAAAAGAAACAACTTAGAGAAGTTATTTTTAATCTATATTAGACCACTTCTTGAATATGCATGCGAGGTTTGGGGCAACTGCGGTGTAACTAATTCCCTAATACTGGAGAAAATTCAACTAGAAACTGCTAGAATTGTCACTGGAATGCCCATTTACACGAAAAAAGAATTTGTATATCAGGAAACTGGCTGGTTACACCTCGCCAAAAGAAGAGATGCTCGGAAACTTTCTCTATTTTATTCTATTGTTAACAATATGGCACCAAATTTCTTATTGACATGTTGCCAGATTATGTTGGAATTATAGTCCCATATAGTTTATAGTTTACGAGGAGCTCATCTGCTGAGAGAACAACAGTTTCGTTTACGCTCGTCAAAAATTCTTTCTTTCCCTCTGCCCTCTGCAACGAATCTCTGGAACAACCTGAAAAACGATATCAGAAATTCACCCTCATTAAATTCGTTTAAGTCAAATGTTAAAAAGTCCTTGTTGGTGAACATTAATTCAAGTAAGAAATTTGTTAATTATGGATCTAGGAAATTAAATATTCTTCACTGTCGCCTAAGAAACCGAGCAAGCTCACTCAACTATGATCTTTTTATAGCCAACTTAAGGGATAAGGGATTCAGCAGAGTGTAGATGTGGGCATCCCTGTGAAGATTCTTATCTTTTTTTTTACTTTTTTGTCCCCTATATCAGAACTTACGTAGAATATTATATACAGATCTAGCATGGTACGATGGTGTTCTTGATGTAAACTTACTCTGTAATGGTGACGATAGTGTTTCCTCAGATGATAACAATAAAATTGCCAAATCAGTACAAAACTTTCTAGGTAGGTCGGGAAGATTTGATTAATTCTCTGTTTCTCTATTCATACCCCGTCATCCTCCTTTCTCTCTCCCACTATCCTTCTATCACCCCCCCCCCCCCCCCCCCCACTCCATTTCACTGGAATATGTTTCATCAATTTGTTATGTTTCTTAATGTATATTATCTTCCATGCCATCACGTGCCCTCAATTGTAAATATGTTATGTATGTTATTCGGAGCAGTCATCTATAAGTTGGAAAAACTTACTGACTTATCCTATTGTCATATTATATGTCAATAACCTATGTTTAAACTAACCCTTCCTATTAAATCTTCTGCCCAAAAGGGAAAAACCCACAATCTATTTTTGATTTGGTTCCGTAGTTCCTAAATGCTGGAAATACAGTGTCGTTACGACACAAGCTGGATTTGAAGAGAGCAAACACTTCAATATAACAACAGCGGATGAACACCCGAAAACTTGCAAGTTCATGATCGGGTGATTTGCGTTGTGAGACTAACGCTCAGAATGTCGTCATCCATCATCTTATATTAAAACGGAAAGGGAAATAGTTAATTTGTAAAGTAAGTTCCACGAAAAGTACTGTATGCTAGTGTCAATGGCAATTCAGTGCCGTTGTTTAACAGTGTTTCCTGAAAGCACATCTCTGTCTACCAGTTAGAATCGCTCGGTATTTGACCAATCAAGGGACTCCATCCGATGAGCACTATCGATAGACCCCAGGTGCCTGTCAATATCGTGCTTTAATATCGAATTCAAGTTAAATCAAAGATAAAATATCAATATATATAAATTGATTGTGTTAGTACGTATACACATATTTGGTTTTGCTTCTGAATGGAAGCTTTTTAAGTTTCATATTTAATTAATGATAATCATTTCAACCTTATAACTCCTAACTTTGATTTGGAATCAGTGACAACGGCGGGATAAACCACCGTGTTGGCACAAGTTGAAATAAAACACTGAACTTGTCTCACTGTTGAGTTTTTGTGTGTCTTTAATGTGTATGGAGTATAACAAATGAATTGAACCAAATGGCATGATTGAAAAATTACACAGAGGAAAATCCACGCTTATATCTGGATTTTAATCTGAAATATTGACCGGTGGTCAACTGTTATTGTACCTTCAAATGGAATACTTTACTCTACATTTGTTAATCAATGTTGCATGAAGAAAACTGTATGTAAGTCCCCACATCAATACAGTGCCACAGTTTCAAAATGATTCTTAACAGATCCTCTCTGTCTACCAGTTAGATTGTAGAAGGCAATGTCCCTCCATGATCGCTCGGTATTTGACCAATCAAGGTACTCCATCCGATGAACACTATCGATAGGACCCCAGGCACCGCTCGGCTGTATGAGAGTTGTCCATCTCTGTGTTGAAGAAATAAATAGAATATATAGTCTACACAAGAAGATAACATGAATCGCAGGGACAACAAAATAAAATGCATCATTAATGTTTGCTTAGACATTGTAACACGGAGCATGCATCATTTAGAGACTGTGCATTTTAACACATTTCCCAATGTCGAAACTTTAAATATTTTCTGTATCGATTTTTTTTTTATAGAGGCGGCAACTGCACAGGTTTGAATCAGCTATTAGAAAAACGATGTAAAAAATGTACACATGGAAACATATAAGATACCTGAAGCTTATCTGAACCTGAATCAATTATTTAAATATGTATGTATATTATTAGTTATAAGCATGTAGGTGGTGGCCGATAGTACAATATAACTCATATAATAAAAAAAACATCTTTTATGTTAGTCTCCAAAATACATTTCTGCCCGAAGTATACAAAACTAACATAACTGGCATATTTATTATTTATATATACAGCGTTCTTACAGTTGACGGTTCCACTCAGGCAGTGTTTGCACTAGCAAATGAATAAAATGTGTCGATGGACACAGAACAAGAAGAAAGAAAATACTCAGGAAAGGAAAATTGAGGATTATTCTGTAAAGTTTGTGGTTTCTTGCTTTGTCGTTGGCCTAGTGAAAATTATTGAGGTCATGGTCGATCTGCTGTATCAATTGTGATACCAGCATCATTCTAAATTTAGTAGCTGCAAAGCATCCAAACAAAAAATAATACATTTAAGTACCTGTTTAAATGATCCAGACAGTTTAGTAAATCGCCAGACGATGTATAGAGGTATGGGGATGACCATCGAAAACGAAATCAGCCAACCAATGACGTGAGTGTACTCTGGAAAGACGTAGGAACCGTACTTTGGTGGCCGGTACGTAGCAAAGCTTGTTAGGAGCAGCAGCTGAAAGCCAATATAACAAGTCGTTCGAGGGTCATATATTGTAGCATTTATTTCCGTCATTCGTGAGTGTGATGGTACACATGTATGTCTGAGACATCCCCTTGTCGCTATAGTTTATCTAGATATTGGATCAGATTTGGTCGATTTGACTTGATAACCAGCGTATCTAATCCACTCGTGTACATGTAACATGTTGAAGGGAGAAGCTAGATGCATTTGAAATGAAAGGTTATGATACGGACAGCTATAATATAAATATTACATATAAGCTTAGCATTTTCCTTTAATAATAATAATAATAATATTATGCAGCATTTATATAGCGCCCTATATAATTTGTAAAATTACTCTAAGGCGCTTTACAACATATGGATAATAGTAATGGTTATAATTGTGAAAACAAACATCAAAGGCTTGCAATCATTTTCATACATTTAACAAGCAATGTGCACATAATTGAACAAATAAAAGGGTGGTATTTACATGACGTCTTTGCAAAGATTCTAAAATGCAGACGTGAAGAGGTGAGTTTTTATGTCCCTCTTGAACTTGGCCAGAGTATTCGACTTCCTAATAGCAGATGGTAAGCTATTCCACAACGTAGCCGAAACCCTCCCAAAGCATCTGTTTCCGTAGGTCACAGTACGAGATTTTGGGACACACAACAAAGATTCTGACTCCGACCGCAGTGATCTTGACGGCTGATACAGGGTAACAAGTTCCTGTAGGTACTGAGGAGCTGTTCCATTCAGTGCCTTGTATGTGTATACCAGAATTTTGTACTGCGACCTGTATCGTACAGGTAACCAGTGCAACGAATAAAGCGCAGGTGTGATGTGCTCTCTCTTTCGAGTACGAGTAACTAGCCGTGCTGCAGTGTTCTGAACCCTCTGCAGACGACTAGTTAGTTTGTCAGATATACCACAGAGCAGGGCGTTACCATAATCCAACCGAGAGGTAACAAGTGAATGCACCAAAATCTTGCATGCATCTGCAGTTAGAAACTGCCGAATACAGCCGATGTTCCTGATCTGGTAGTAACAGGATTTGGCAATCGCGTTCACTTGTTTCTCCATGTTCAGAGAACTGTCAAAGTATACCCCTAGTTTTTTAACAGCTGGAACAGTCTCAATAGTTCTGGCACCAACCTTGAGCTGGAGAGCCACTGTTTGCTGACACTTTGGGGAAAAGACGATTAGTTCCGTCTTTTCCTGATTAAGTTTAAGCATGTTGGCGTTCATCCAGATACCGACATCTGTCAGACAAGCTTCCAGACTTTCTGAGACTGTATTCCAACTGTCCTGTCATAAGACCATGTAATTTAAACTTTGGGCCAACAAGAGTTATAAGTATACGTTTAACATCTTGTTTAACAATCGCTATAGAAGAAACGATGTGGGTGGTTTTTTTTCATATGATTTTGAAAAACCAAATTTCATAACTCGATTATCATACGCATAAGATAGACTTATTCTATATTACTACTTACCAGGAAAAAGACAGGTGATATGTAAGCGGCTACCAGTCGGAACACGTGTGGCATTTTTCGTCCTATCATGTCTTTTAAACCAGAGTCAACACGATCACCTCCTGCAATAATTGTTCACCGATTAAAAAAAAAAACATTTAAGTGGTCGGGTGGCGCAGTGAACAGCGTACTTGCCTTTCACCAAAGCGACCTTGATTTTATCCGGGTTTTCTCGTTTCCCACCCACATTAAGATCTCACGAGCTCATATCCGAGCCAACAAGAGTGATCAATATAAGTTGAAATGACTTGTTTCATACTTGTTGTTAAAACAATAAAGTTTACAAAATAGAATATTTGACATTATATCTTAGTTGTTTTTTCCTCTTCATATCAAACCTAAATTCAATTAATAAATGAAAGAAACACAGTGATGCTTGGTTCATTGCTATATATTAACTATTTATCATAAGACTACCATGATGTACAGCGTAATAACTTTCCTTGGTTATCAGACCTAACTCGCAGTTGTTCATATGAGAGATAAATGCTATGCAGTGCTGCAGACGGACAGCTGAGATATGCAAATGTGTCGTTGGAGCTAGAGCTAGCACTACTTGTTCGGCGACTGCTTTCCTGTTCCTCGAAGACGGTTCCTAATTGTCTCCACGGACAACAAGATGCCTTTTCATGCAGTCTTTGAAGCGCAGTTTAGATATGCCAGAAAGGAAATCATACGAACCACAAGCCCAGTTCATCGGAGCTGACGTTTGGTTAGTATGGCGTCATCGCAGGGCACACCTTTCCAACTCCTACATGGGAGATTTTTTCACTCCACTTTATTCTAATAAGGTGCTGGAGCTGCAACATTGGCCATTGTTGCTGCCTGTTTATGTAGTGTCTGTACAAAGTGTATGTTTCGTCTGGGTAGAGAACACCTTGCAGTTGAAGCAAATTATTGTCTTGGCTGTCGTCACTTGCAAATGTGCTTGTGAAGGTAAGTAAAGTGATCAGCGTGGTTCAAACTGTTTGCATTCATGAGCATAATGGGAGGATCCGGATGTGGTTGACGTGGGATGTGGCACTGACGACGAAGCGGAAAGCTATTAGCCGATATATGACAACTTTCGGTACCACTGCGAGTTGAGAGATAAAACAGTTAGAGAACAAATCCTGTGCCAGAGGTCCCTTTGTGATTCGATCCGTGTGGAGTGCCTTACCAAAAAGATGTTCGTGAGTTTTTTTTCCTTTTCCAAAGCGTCTGATAGCAAGAGTCTCAAAGAATGAACAATTTAGAGCTCGTATCCCTAATAAATCAAACATGACAACCCCGAGGACCGGCTCCGAGATCATCAAATGATTTTAACATTAACATTGTATTTAGTTCCGACTTAGCCAATCGTATATAATGCCATGAAAAGTGACGTCATGCGTGATTCGCCAATCAAAATAATTAAGTTTTAGATTGTAACGTGATCTTGGGGCCTGATGTTTTCCAGCAAAAAATCCCTCTAAATTCAGAATATTTCTATTTACAGGCCACGTATATATTATCTATTAAATATGAAATTCAGCTAGTCGTTTTACATTTCAACAACATAACTGGTATTCAACACAAGTTTGTTTCATTCAAAAACTTTTAAAGATTTACGATATGAATACACCAGATAAGACGGAATGAAAGTATTCATTTTTCGTCAAAGTCATTCATAGTTAAATACTGGAAATAAGATTTCATGTGTGGTTCGCAAAATGTAAGTACAGGGAAAATCAAAATGGAATTGATTATATATATTCATGAATGAATCTATGTTCGCGTGTTTTATTGTGCATATAAAAGTTCACATTAACACTAATGCTATACTTACCATAAAACCACATTATGGCTATAACCTCTAGAAGGGCTATCACTACCACAGACCACGTTGGTAGATACCAGTCCACCAGCTGGAACATGTACGGTCCCGCCTAGGAATAAAAATGTATTTGTGTCAATTCGGACGTATTTGTACTAGTTCTAAAGTAGTTTAATAGAGTACACCATATATGTGTTTGGTAGTATTGGGTTTACTTCGACGCATCCGTCAATATTTACCACTTTCAGCTAGACTTAAATTTTTTCACGCATGTATTTTTCCCCACTTCATGTACAGTAGCACAGTATGGAGCGGATGCTCTTTAAATCTTCTACAAAAACTGTCAAAAGCGCAGAAACAAGCTGCAAGATTACTGTTGGATGCTCCATTTGATACACCATCAGTAGAAATGTTTTCTTCATTAGGGTGGTTACCAATTGGCAAATATTTGAAATTCAAAAGAGGTGTTATGGTGTACAAATGTATAAATAATCTAGTTCCAGGATATCTTTCTAATCAATTTAATTTGTCTAACAACAGATATACTAGATCAGCATCCCAAAACTCTGTCAAGGTACCCAAACACCGTACCACATTTTATTCCAAACACTTTTTGGTACAAGGGAGCCAGATTTGGAATAATTTACCGGTTGAAGTAAGACTCTCTTCCTCCTTGACAAAACTCAAACAAAATATGATTGGTAACATTAAGAATGCGGTTTAATTGTCTTTTATTTTTACTATTATACTTTTTAGATACAGCTTTGATTTGTTTTATTTTCGCTATATTAGCGTGTATTCTGTCAATTTTTAGCTTTTGCTACATTAGCATATATGTAAATTAGACAATTTGTCTTTTAATGAAAACCATAATGGGTTAAGCACGGAATATATTTCGTGCTTCTGTGATAATTTTATTGTAATTGTATTGAACGACCGTTTAAATTATGAAATAACTGTGATATGAATTGCTGTTTTAGTAGACCAACAATTATTTTATGTACATTTATTTGATGTGATACTACTTTGTCTTTTAACTAACCAATTTTACTAACAGAGGACCCTGTGGAAGATTAGCTTTGCTAAACAGGTTTTGTATCCTCAATAAATAAAGTTTATTATTATTATTATTATTATTATTTTGCACTAGACTGTAGAGTAATCTGTTAGCACTACGGACTTGCATATCTCACCTCCAAAATGATTAACTCTTTTGCATAGCTGACGCGTCTTTAAAATAGTTTAGAAATAACCAAAAATAAAAATCAATCATGTTTTCTGAATCAATGCCTATAAATGAATGGAACTGTTATAGTATCTTAATTATATTTAAAACCACCGTATTTTAAAATCGTGCTTAAAATTTATTAAATGTCTATTTGCGTGTTTATGAATGGCGCATATATTGAAATTTAAATCAACAATACATGTTTCTGCTATGATTATTTAAAAGCTGGCCATTGTTCGGTTCATATTGAAAACATATGTACCATTTAGACATATTATCACCCGATATACAGGTATTAAAATACATCTTGTAACAATTTATTCATATTTTTTTTTAATTTGTTGGGAAAATTAATCGAAACTTTGCATGGATACGCACTTGTTACAATATTGTAATATGTTGAACGCATCAATATTAATATAAATGTACGTGCAAATGAGTAAGCAATGATAATGATTATTTTAAAGAAAAAAACTACTTTGCATGATGAAATCAACAATTTTTGAAATTTGGAATAACAATGTACATGCCGATTAAAAATAGAGTATTAATGTAGTGAAGGCCATTTCTGCATAAAGTATTGAACTCCAGAGTACAAACATGCAAGTGTTCTTGTGATAAGTGTAATAAAACTTGAAGAATGATTTCGTGGAAACAAAGACATATTTGTCTGTATCTGTTTTATTGAATTGAAAATATCTGTAAAGAAAACAAGCATATAGAATATTACACCCAGTGAAGATGTTTTACCTGTGTACAAAAAGGGAGATTGAAGAGAAGCATGACAATGTTGACCAGTACCACCAGTAGTAGGTGGCCGTGTCGACCTAGTCTAGCACTGAATCCTTCCATGAATGACACCACCGTCTCGGTGCAAACCACCTACAAACATCGGTAACAAAATTATTTTCTAATATTAAACCAAAATACATTTCATAAATAAACTTGGTATTCAAAACCTTCTTGTCACCATATGTTATATATTATGTATGCTTCCATATATCATTTGACACTGAACAAGAGGCCCAGAGGGCCTGTATCTCTCAACTGGATATCCAAGAAATCATGGCAAAATATTCTCCAAATAAGATCCAAGGGAATGGGCCAGACCCCTAGGCCAATCCTTGTAGCATATCTGTATTAGATTTTTCATGCCGAGCAATTTTATGTATAGTTATTGGGTCAGGATCTCAACTGTGTCCAAGCTGTGACTCAGAAACTAGGTCCCTAGGTTTGTGGCAAGACCCCAGGATCAATTGTCATATCATGACTGCATTCGTCTCTTTATGCCCAGCATTTGTATATATACTTTTGGGTTGGGGATCTCAACCGTTTCAAAGTTGTGACCCATGTAAGTCTGCAAGGGTTGGGCAGACCCCAGGATTTGTATATAAAGTTTTGGGGTGGGGATCTATATAACCCATAAACTAAGTCCCTAGGGGTGGGGAAATACCCTAGGGCCCATTATGATTGTGTTTATCTCTTGATGCCCAGCAATACTATATATGGTTATGGGGTGGGGATCTCAACTGTTTCAAAGATACAACGATCCATAACGTACAATATTGACCCCACCCTACCACCTGACCCCTTGACCACAGGGCCATACATTTCATAAATTCAAAAGAGAGCTAGTTAATGATTATACTTAAATGCGCCATTACTCTCTGCTACTTGAAGGAGTAGAGAAGAAGATTTTAAAGATTACCCCATGTTTTACCTATTTGGCCCCGCCCCTCAGGCCCCTGGGGTTGCAGCCCCATAATTTCATAAAGTCAGATCCCCATGTCCTAGTGATGCTCCAAGTCGAATTTAGTCAAAATTGGCCCATTAGTTTTGAAGAAGAAAATTAAATGTATGAATACATAATTACATAACAAGCAAATATTGACCCCGCCCTACATCCTGACTCCTTGACCCCAGGGCCATAAAATTCATGAATTCAAAAGAGTGCTAGTTCGGGCCAGGTGAGCTAAAAACATCAAGAGTGAATTGGGAACTTTTTATCGGCATGTCTATAACTTATTTCTGAAAAGAAATACCTTACAAAACTTTAATGATTAAATGGTAAATATGAAATCAATAAATACAACCTAATAAACAACAGTGTTGTGAATTCAACAATCCAGCGGAGCCAGACCAGGATTCGAGGCCTGGACCTCAGTCTCATTAACAGGTCTCTCTTACAAACTGAGCTACATCCATCTTTGGTAGTACACTGGCAAAGTCGCGCAACAGTAATAGTTATATCGAAAACTTTATCAAAGAGAGGTTAATGTTTGTACAAAAAAAACTTGTTGTGCCATCAATAGGGCGGTTATCTTTAACAAGCCTTTATTACCATTTATCGACAGTACAAGCAATAGTCCATGTAACAACAATTTTACAAGAATAATAAACGTTATTTTGTATAAAAATTAAAGAAAGCAAATATTATAGCGTTTTATACAATGGTATGCAGTAATCATGTTTGTTATACCTGTGCGTCGAGTCCTACAATGGTGACCGCAAAGAAAAACACCACAGCCCAGATATAAGGCGCAGGAAGGTATGTCAATGCCCGAGTGTAGCCTACCAGGCCAATTGACATCCCTGAATGGAAACGTAGAACACGTGAAATGCAAGAATAACGACATAACATCAACTTTTCTTTGTATTTATTGTACGTATATGATAAACCTACTAACATGGATAACAATTTGAACTTTTCCTAGGATTAATATCCTAGTGCAATACGCATATACATATTTTCATTAGTTAAAAGTATTGTTAAGTAATATTTAGACAGTGACTTTGGCAGGAATGCCTCATTAACCAGTGTTAAAAGTGCGTTTCCTAAGTGATTTTCTAATTTGTGAGTTTGCGTTTTCGTATTTATTTTTTTCAAATTCGCTTTTATAAACGACTATCGGAATATATGTTTTCCATGTGAAGGTAAGTCTCGTGATATAAAAATATGTTAAATAGCATTACGACTTACTTTATTTTGAAAACAAATGTACGTCCTCTATATACGGTACGTGTATTTTTCGATACCTGGTCTTTCTCAGTATCTAAAATTCTTTTGGTCAATTTGTTTACCCTATTTACATTAAATATGTTTTACTATGAGATTCCGTCCTGGAACTATTACTCACATATAAAAGAATGAGTTTTCTGTGTAACGGAAAATTTAGCTGTTGATGCACATAAAATAAATCTCTCTGCATTGAAAAAAAA
>NW_018403560.1:50412-58559 GCF_002113885.1 Mizuhopecten yessoensis | reverse complement strand
ACTGGGAAAAATGGATGCGGCTAATAGAGCTTGTGGACTAATTTATTTTGAATATATGTTAATTATGAATTAATTCTATTGAAACTGCCCTGTACTCTGGCAATATATTTTGCTGGTTCTGGTAATATATTTTTAAGTACTATATGAGTATAGTTTGACATCCCTGTCTCTGGTATCTATCCCTAGAATTCATCAATATGATATTTTTTGCAACAGAATATCTATGCCTATTCATTCCTTTTCTTTTTCCTTTCTTCTCTCTTATTTCTCTTTCCTTCCTTTTCGACAATATTATACACATATCAGATAAAGCAATTACAGGAGTTTTATCTTTTTGTAGATAGAGTGCATGTGAGTGTGTGTGAGTGAAAGCGTATAGGAGTGGGTTTATCTGTTCATGCTTTTTATTGAAGTGAAGTACATGATTTGGTTCTGAAATAAAATATAATATGATGTGGATTATGTTGTCTGTCATAAAAATGTGTATACATGTAATAATATATTAAAAAGAAAAAGTGTTATGCTGATCTTCCTCTTTATGAATGAGTTAATCATGATTGTTGAGTATGTTGATGTCAAATATTGAATGTATCAATTAAAAAAATGATGTTGCAGTTTGGTTCAGTGGCTGTCTGTTGAGGTGTGTTGCTGATGACACACATTGTACGGATGATGACAATGACGTTGAGGATGATGATGATGGCTATGAGGAACGATAGTTTGAACATTTAGTATCAGGATGCTGATGAGATAGTGATGCTGATGATGATGTTGATGATGATTGTGAGGAGGATGATGATGATTGTGAGGATGAGGATGATGATGATGATGATGATGATGATGATGAGTCTGAGAATGAGGAAGATGATAATGATGATGATGATGAATGTGAGGATGATGATGATGGTGATGAGGGAGATGACGACAACATTCAGGATGATGTTGATGATGAGTGAATTAAGTGTCAAAATGTGTGTTAGAGAGTGTGAAAATGAAAATACCTGTTCTGTACCTATATTATGAAAAACTGTTGGAAAAATAAATTGATAAAAAAAAATAAAAAAATTAGGAACTCGAAACACGCGCTTTCTTGTGTATTTTAGCAGCATGATAGGTATTCATCATGTATATATCCCATACCAGACTTTACAACATCCTCGACAGGTACGCCGATCTCGCTCGCCATCACACCAAGAACAGCAAACAATACGACGCTGCTGAATACTGCTATGCAGACATCCCCAATGATGCCAATCAATACATTTCTGCAACAAGAAGCATAGTCGCAATGATACTGATAATCACCTCGCTGTAACTGCAATAATTATATCACAGGTGATGTCAGCCAACCTATTTTTACAACAACAATAATTGAAAACAAATGTTATGTCGATCAAACAAATGTTTATAATAATAATGGTATTAATGCAGTTTTATCACTGACATATACAAAAAGTATCAGTTTGATAAAAAATAACTACGGTGAAGATCATATGACACGCTATATCTTCACACGTGTTAATATAATGTCCTGTATTAATTTTATGATTGGTATGGGTATATTATAAACTTAGAACATGTTAGTACATCACTGGTACTAATTAACATAAATAAGACCAAAAGATTCGTATGCTGTGACTTTTCATCATAATAAATATATCTAAGTAAAGTAGATATACTTATATTTACCTCAGACAGTTAGTGTGGAACTTCATATGACTTCCCATCATCATCACGCCTCCCCAGCTTGGACCGAGACTGTAAAAAGCCATGAATGTCGCCTCTATCCAAACCTGTCATTTAATTTGTACTGTACTTGAGTTAATTTTGTTGTAGGATTTTCCAAATGGTGATGCTTTGTCATTTCAAACTGATCATATTTACCAAAGCTTTAATGCATTGATTCCTGCGTGTTAGTAAGGATGACAATAATGCATGTCTATACAATATGGTTAAAGATACAGTAGCCCATAAAAGATACAGTAGACCATAAAAGATAAGGTAGCCTATAAAAGATACAGTAGCTCATAAAAGATACAGTAGCCCATAAAATATACAGTAGCCCATAAAAGATGCAGTAGACCATAAAAGATGCAGTAGCCCATAAAAGATGCAGTAGCCCATAAAAGATGCAGTAGCACATAAAAGATACAGTAGCCCATAAAAGATAAGGTAGCCCATAAAAGATGAAGTAGCCCATAAAAGATACAGTAGCCCATAGAAGATACAGTAGCCCATAAAAGATACAGCAGCCCATAAACGATACAGTAGCCCATAAAAGATACAGTAGCGCATAACAGATACAGTAGCCCATAAAAGATGCAGTAGACCATAAAAGATAAGGTAGCCTATAAAAGATACAGTAGCCCATAAAAGATACTGTAGACCATAAAAGATACAGTAGCCCATAAAGGATACAGTCTCCCATAGAAGATACAGTAGACCATAAAAGATGCAGTAGCCCATAAAAGATGCAGTAGCACATAAAAGATACAGTAGCCCATAAAAGATAAGGTAGCCCATAAAAGATGCAGTAGCCCATAGAAGATGCAGTAGACCATAAAAGATACAGTAGACCATACAAGATAAAGTAGACCATAAAAGATACAGTAGCCCATAAAGGATACAGTCTCCCATAGAAGATACAGTAGACCATAAAAGATGCAGTAGCCCATAAAAGATGCAGTACCCCATAAAAGATACAGTAGCCCAAAAAAGATGCAGTAGCCCATAAAAGATACAGTAGCCCATAGAAGATACAGTAGACCATAAAAGATACAGTAGACCATAAAAGATAAGGTAGCCTATAAAAGATACAGTAGCCCATAAAAGATAAGGTAGCCCATAAAAGATACAGTAGACCATAAAAGATAAGGTAGCCCATAAAAGATGCAGTAGCCCATAAAATATACAGTAGCCCATAAAAGATACAGTAGCCGTTAAAAGATACAGTAGCCCATAAAAGATACAGCAGCCCATAAACGATACAGTAGCCCATAAAAGATACAGTAGCCCCTTAAAGATACAGTAGCCCATAAAAGATACAGTTGACCATAAAAGATACAGTAGCTCATAAAAGATACAGTAGCCCATAAAATATACAGTACCCCATACAATATACAGTACCCCATAAAAGATACAGTAGCCCAAAAAAGATGCAGTAGCCCATAAAAGATACAATAGCCCATAAAAGATACAGCAGCCCATAAACGATACAGTAGCCCATAAAAGATACAGTAGGCCATAAAAGATACAGTAGACCATAAAAGATGCAGTAGACCATAAAAGATGCAGTAGCCCATAAAAGATGCAGTAGCACATAAAAGATACAGTAGCCCATAAAAGATACTGTAGACCATAAAAGATACAGTAGCCCATAAAGGATACAGTAGCCCATAGAAGATACAGTAGCCCATAAAAGATACAGCAGCACATAACAGATACAGTAGCCCATAAAAGATACAGTAGCCCATAAAAGATACTGTAGGCCATAAAAGATACAGTAGACCATAAAAGATACAGTAGCCCATAAATGATACAGTAGCCCATAAAAGATACAGTAGCCCATAAAAGATACAGTAGCGCATAACAGATACAGTAGCCCATAATAGATGCAGTAGCCCATAAAAGATACAGTAGCCCATAAAAGATACAGTAGCCCATAAAAGATACAGTAGCCCATAAAAGATACAGTAGCCCAAAACAGATAAAGTAGCCCATAAAAGATACAGTAGCCCATAAAAGATACAGTAGCACATAAAAGATACAGTAGACCATAAAAGATACAGTGGCCTTTAACAGATACAGTAGCCCATAAAAGATACAGTAGCCCATAGAAGATACAGTGGCCCATAACAGATACAGTAGCCTATAAAAGATACAGTAGCCCATAAAAGATACAGTGGCCCATAACAGATACAGTAGCCTATAAAAGATACAGTAGCCCATAAAAGATACAGCAGCCCATACACGAAATTACACTGCACCATACTGCTGTCCCAACCGTTTATGACTCATCAATGGGGCCAAATTGCTGGAAATCCAAATTGACCTCAACTGCTGTTGAGACAGAAATGGAGGTGCATAACACAACATATTTATCCATACTTTCTGGTAAATGCAAATTTGATAATGATATCATTAACTGTGCCGCTAAGCAAAGAGCTTATTGTGGACAGCAAGTGACAGAAAACTCAAGTGACTAAGAATAAGGTCTTCAAATGTATGCTAAATAATATTTTGCAATGATAGCTTGCATCGAATAAATGCGATAAACAAACCTGAGAGTCTGCAAGTCGTGAAAAGTAAGCCATCTTTGGCGCCGTTCTGCGTCAACGCTTGTATCAACATCGCCAAACCAATTAATGGAGGAAAGAATGTGGTCAGAAGCATCAGCTAGAACACAAAGGAAGCATGTACAGAAAAGAAGGGACACTGTAAACGTATAGTAGTTATCGGATTTTAACGCTTCTCTGGGTTTCAAATATTGCACTTATCTATAATTGCGCTAATTGAAGTTTCTGTTTACAATTGTTTTTGCTTATATTGAGGGTATGCCAATTCGTTGATCTGTTAAAATTTGAAAACGAGCTAAAAATGTGTGTATGCTAAAATAAATATGTGTACAACATAGCGGAAGATTAACATTTTTTATTATTGGTGTTTATTTTGCATACCAACTGACTGTATTGTGTTCATTTTTCCTAAAATGTTACATATATAACTATGGAAATATTGCAACATCAATAAAGCATGTGTCTGGAGTACTTTCAGTACTTTGAATTTTATTAACATGCAATCAGGATGAATAATAGAGGAAGAAGAGCCTACTTATAGTAAATAGGATTGCATAACAAAAATATTTTTTAAATAGCAATGTTTCAACAGTTCATGTTTACACATGATGTTGACTTAGAATGTATGATCATACAACAACTTTTTTTTCCATAAATAATTAGTTTTCGACTTCAGATACAACCGGAATACGCATTGAAAACGGGAAAATTTGTTTACGTTGTAAATGTAAATGACGCGTGCTGCCGATAACTACGACTTCTGTTTTGGACAAAAAGAACTGATTAAAGAAAAGTTGTCTCAACATAAAAAAGGTCCATTTACGAGTATGCTTTAATCTATGTAAAGTATGAAAAACATATAATCATCAAGTATCTCAACACGTTCCAAATCTTGACACATATTCTACATATACACGCAGTGATTTAGCCAGAAATGTTAAATTTGTGTGATGGCTTATATGATTTACTAAGTGTTTGTGTATGAAGACAGTGAAAGTGGGAAAGAGAGTATACATGAATATATATTATACATTGTCTAGAAAAAAAAGTAGCCAAAGAAATTGAGTTGTACAATGAAATACAAAAAATCACAAACGTTTCTCTTTTTTTTTAAACTTATCAATGCATATATACACTTAATAAAAATATTTAAAATGGGATATTTGTCTCGTGAATATTCCTTTTTACAGAAATATAAATACTGCCGAGATGCCAACAAATATTTCTTCATTTAAATTCTGAATATTGGCATGCGTGCAATTAACTTCTGATGATGAATAATTACTGATTCAATAAGTTTCAACACGGACTTAGAAATCATATTCCTGGTTTTCATAGTGCGGTAAGAAGCTGCAGTTGCCAAACGGCCCCTCTCTGGGGGCCCCTTTGGAAACTTTGAATCTCGGTCAAACCACCTGTATTTACTGCTTCGTTTCAAAACCGTCAGGTGACATTATTATTGCTATTTTTAACATCCCGAACAATTCAAGTGATCAAACTGGACATTTTGAACGGACTATGAATATGGGGATAGCAAGGTAACATATTCATTAACAAAGATTTAGCTCTTCACGTAATGTCCCTTAAATTGATATAAATGAATAATTTACCTCTACATTTGACTTATCTTGTTGTAGAATGTGCTCTTTTATGGCAGTAATTAGACCCTGGTATCGTAAAAAGTGTATATAACATCATACATCTGCTTGAAATCTTGAAATGTGTAAAATTCATAGGTATTTCTGTCTTTGATTAGATCATTTATATGATTGTCCCTTTATTGTACCATTCTCTTTAAAATATGCTTATATTTTCTATTGTAATCGTATGGTTATACCAGATGGGCATTTTGAACTTACTGCTAAAGAACTTTTATTTTCATTAATGTTTCTCCATGCCCTAAATACATCATCCATAATCAATATTTAGTTTTATTTTGACATTTTGAAATATAATCAGTTCCATAATATTCCAAAATGATCTTATCACAAACTAATTCTAAAATCACTTGTCATTTACGAGAATTCATATATAACCTCATAACCCACGTTAACGAGTTTTAATTTAACGAGTCAATAAACGACTGTACATGTAAAATTTTAAGACCCCCTTCTAAGTAATCTTTAAAAACGACATCTCTTTCAGCTTTTTCTATTTTACTTTTTCACAGAAAATCTCTCTAAATATTTTTTAAGAAAACAGTCATCTGGATTTGGTTAAGAGATAAAAAGGTGATTGAATTGTGAAAATAATAACGATTTTATAGTATGTATCCTACCAATAGGAATAAGTCATCTCCTTTTCCAAGTTTTAATCAAAGTTTTGAGTTTTACAAATTTCTAACCGTAATTCAATGTCGTTATCTTATGTAAATCTACATTAAACTCAATACTAACAAGTGTAAATTTCCTCCTTCCCCCTTTAAATAAATGCCCCCCCCCCCCCCTCCCACTGTAAATTTAATTCAGGGTAAGGAATTTCATCACTGTATTTTTTACTACCTATCCAAATATAAAAAAAAATTGTCAATATTAATACAATTCATATGTTTATGATTTTTCAGCCTTACAGCTAATTTGTTTGTCATCAGTATTATATTTTAACTTATCTGTAGAAAGTAAACTTACTTTTCCAACGGTCCGCACGCTTTTCAGAAGACAAACAACGGTAATTACTTTGAGGAGAACTGCCCATAATACGNAACACACACAGGTGATTGTAACTATACAATGTGGTAATAGATACAGTATATAACACACACAGGTGATTGTAACTATACAATGTGGTAATAAATACAGTATGTAACACACACAGGTGATTGTAACTATATAATGTGGTAATATATACAGTATGTAACACACACAGGTGATTGTAACTATATAATGTGGTAATATATACATTTACACATTGATACCACTCGACAGCGATAAGATATTGTACCTGTAATACATTTCCACATTGATACCACTCGACAGTGATACGAAATTGTACCCGTAATACATTTACACATTGATACCACTCGACAGCGATAAGAAATTGTACCTGTAATACATTTACACATTGATCCCACTCGACAGCGATAAGATATTGTACCTGTAATACATTTACACATTGATACCACTCGACAGTGATACGAANTCATCCATCCATGAAGACACTATAAACTGGCGACGAGGGTAAAAACAAGCATTTAAAATGGCTCAAGGAATAAGTTTGTCGGACTTTGGGGTAATACAACAATTTGATCCGTCACCTTTTACTTCGGCTGGTCAACGCTGGAATAAATGGGTCCGCTTTTTTGAGTTATATGCGGAAGGTAAGGGTGTGAATGACCCTGGTCAGAAAAGAGCATTATTTCTACATTGTGCTGGTCCTAAGGTACAGGATATATTTTTCACCTTACAAGTTGGTGATCCGGGAGATGGACAAACGGTGTATACTGTCGCAAATACCGCATTAACGGCACATTTCACGCCACAAGTAAATGTATCTTTCGAAAGATCCCAATTCAGGGCCATGAGCCAGGATACCTCAGAAACGGTTGAAATGTTTATCACGCGTCTACGTGAAAAGGCAGTATTCTGTGATTTTCGAGATGGAGACGGCATGATACGAGACCAGGTAATAGAGAAATGTAGCTCGTCACGATTGAGGAGAAAGTTTCTAGAGAGGAGAAACATAACGTTAGATCAAATTCGTGAATTAGCACAAACATATGAAATGGCACAAAGGGCAGCTAGTTCAATGGAGATGGTTGGAAACGGAAAAGCGGAAGTAAACAAAGTGAAAGCGAAAGTAACGTCGAGTTCTAGGAAACCAGGTCAGTCAAGTAGCTATCAGTCAGCTATGAAA
>NW_018403560.1:9723-48529 GCF_002113885.1 Mizuhopecten yessoensis | reverse complement strand
AGTATGTAACATTTGTTGTCAACTCGAGCATTCCAATTGCTATGACAATGGAGGAAATCGAGAGAGAATCTTTGATTGATCCTGACCTACAAAACATTCGTGAGTGTTTGATAAGTGGTAAATGGGAGAAATTACAAAACAAGAGTTATCTTTTGATGAAAGATGAGTTGTGTTGTGTTGGAAATATTGTGCTACGTGGTACAAGATTGGTGATACCAGCATCACTACGTGGTAGGCTCTTAGAATTAGGACATGAAGGACATCCTGGAATCGTCCTTATGAAACAACGACTGAGAACCAAAGTATGGTGGCCTAAAATGGAAAACGAAGTCGAACGATTTTGTAAAAGTTGTCATGGATGCCAATTAGTCAGTATGCCTTCAAAACCAGAACCGATGAGTCGTACAGAATTTCCATCTGGTCCGTGGCAGCACGTTGCTGTAGATTACCTTGGATTACCTTCAGGAGACTACATGTTGGTGTTTGTAGACTATTATTCGCGTTGGGTTGAAGTGGTTACAACAAAATCCACAACGGCTGAGAAAACAATAAAACTGTTCAAAGGTGTATTTTGTACGCATGGCAATCCGATAAGTGTCACAACGGACAATGGACCACAATTTAGGAGTGAAATTTTTAAGGACCACCTTGAGCAGAATGGAATCGAGCATCGTTGTACAACTCCTCTATGGCCCCAAGCTAATGGAGAAGTTGAACGTCAAAATAGATCTTTGATGAAAAGGATTAGGATAGCTCAGGCGGAGAATAGGAACTGGAAGGAAGAGTTACTAACTTACCTTACTATGTATAGATCTACGCCACACTCAGTCACTGGAATAAGCCCAGCAGAACTGATTTTTGGAAGGAAAATCAGGTCAAAAATCCCTGATTTACAAGAATACCGACCGTCCACACGATTTTGGTTTTGGTTTGGTTTGGTTTGGTTTGGTTTTGGTTTTGGTTTGGTTTGGTTTTGGTTTTGGTTTGGTTTGGTTTGGTTTTGGTTTGGTTTGGTTTTGGTTTTGGTTTGGTTTGGTTTTGGTTTTGGTTTTGGTTTGGTTTGGTTTGGTTTGGTTTTGGTTTTGGTTTGGTTTTGGTTTTGGTTTTGGTTTGGTTTGGTTTGGTTTTGGTTTGGTTTGGTTTTGGTTTTGGTTTGGTTTGGTTTTGGTTTTGGTTTGGTTTGGTTTGGTTTTGGTTTGGTTTGGTTTGGTTTTGGTTTGGTTTGGTTTTGGTTTTGGTTTGGTTTGGTTTGGTTTGGTTTTGGTTTGGTTTGGTTTGGTTTGGTTTTGGTTTGGTTTGGTTTTGGTTTTGGTTTGGTTTGGTTTTGGTTTTGGTTTGGGTTTGGTTTGGTTTGGTTTGGTTTGAGATATTGCGTTGGGTTAGTGATTTTGGATGTGTCAGATTTGAGGTTGGAAATAGTTGTTTCGCATGAAGTAATATATACTCGATGCGTTGAAAGCACAACAGATTGTTCAGTTATTTACGTCCTCAATCTTATTCTCATTTTCTGTTTCACTTGACATGTACATGTCACTGTAACTAATTGATCGCTATAAGCCAATGCCGTTGTTATTTTTGGTGTACTAAATACTCAGACTGACATTTGTAGCTAGGAAGACGTCCGAACGAGAGCGAGAAAAAAAATGGTTGAATCATTTTATGTAGTCGTAGAGTCATTTGCAAATGTAGATATACAGTAAACAACAGGAAGTACGCACAAGTGGTACGGGGTTAAGGTTACCGCAAGCTATCAACTTGTGATGTTCATAAAAGTATCGAGGTAAGCTAACTTTGGCAGTACTTTGTTATTGGTAGAAGCTTGTAACTGTCTTAAATTACTCCACTAGCCTGCAGTTGATAAATATCTTCATTTTTTTGCTAAATACGGCTAAATATTTCGAAACATATAAATTAAAAAAAATCGCTAAGTACAAGTGATGAAATAAAATATATCTTAGTTTATCCATTTTAGAATAAAACAGATTGAGTATCAAGACTCCTCTTGTTCCTATCTAAAGAAGTTTTACACTGTGGACAACAACTAGGAACATATGTACAATGCCGCATGATTCATGACACCAAACTTAATCGTTGTTAGGTTGATGACACACGAGTCTACATGGCTATCAAACCGTAGGAAAACCACATCAGACATCATTGGAAGCGTGTCTACAAGACAGCGCTAACCGGATTAACGCGCAGATGCTATGAGGTGGCATTTGACCTGTATTTATCTGGCGTCGGTAACAAACCAGTATTTATCTAGCGTTTGAATCTGACCAGTGTTTATCTGGCGGTGGCAGCTTATTGTACCAGTTTCTATCTGGCGGTGACAACTGACCAGTATTTATCTGGCGGTGGCCACTAACAAGTATCTATCTGGCGGTGGCCACTAACAAGTATCTATCTGGCGGTGGCAGCTTATTGTACAGTCTGTACCGATTTCTATCTGGCGGTGGCAGCTTATTGTCTCAGTTTTTATCTGGCGGTTGCCATTTACCAGTATCTATCTTGCGGTGGCCACTTACCAGTATCAATTTTGCGTACTATTTACTGTACCAGTATATATATGACGATGGTAATTTATCGATATTTATATGGCGATGACCATTTACCTGACTTTATCTGGCGGTGGCCACTGACTAGTATATATCGGATGGGTGCCATTTACAAGTATTTATCTTGCGGTGGGCACTTAACAGTATTCATTATTGATGTACCAGTTTCTATCTGGAGGTGGCAGCTTATTGTACCAGTATTTATCTGGCGGTGGCCACTTACCAGTATCTATCTGGCGGTGGCCACTTACCAGTATCTATCTGGCGCTGGCCATTTACCAGTATTTATCCGTATCAGGAGACACGGTAGTCTAGTGGTAGGACGCCGGGCTCGTGACCGAAGTGTTTCGGGTTCAAGTCACGGCCCGGACTATGTTGTATCTTTGAACAAGATACTTTACTCCGCTTGTTCAAGTCTACTCAGCTGTAAATGAGTACGTGGTTGGGCAGTGCTAAAATTGTTGAATGCTAGCTGTTAGCGCGAAAATGGCAGCTCCGTCTGTATGCTCCCCAATGAGTTGAGAAAGGTATAGGCTTGTTGCAAAGGCCCTATTTTCACGGACAATAATTTGTGAACCGCTTGCAGACAACCTACGAACTAGGTTGTGATAAAGCGGTTCATGTATATAAGAACCTCGAATTATTATTATTATTATTAATTATCTGGCGGGGGCCACTTACCAGTATTTATCTGGCGTTGGCAGCTTACTGTACATGTTTCTTTCTAGCGTTGGCAGCTTATTGTACCAGTTTATATCTGGTGCCGGCGATTTACCAGTATCTATCTAGCGGTGGCCATTTACCAGTATTTTCCGGCGGTGACCACCTACCAGTATCTATCTGGCGGTGGGCACTTACAAGAACATGTACCCGCATTTATCTAGCGGTGGCCATTTACCAGTATTCATCTAGCGGTGGCCGTTTACTAGTATTTTCTGGCGGTGACCATTTACCAGTATTTATCTTGCGGTCGCAGCTGATATTGCGGTCACCAGAAATTTATTTTCCGGGTACCACACGAGGGTTTAGTTACTGGTAAAATGACCATAGGTGGTGACTGATTAACTAACCATCTGTCGGCAGATAAATAAAGGGCCAAATGTTCATTTTAGGCAATCCTGAAACTGAATCTACAGGACATAACATATTAGTTCTTTATAATCATTTGAAGGTGATCTCACCCTATTTTATTTGACTTTTACTACGAATTTAATTTGAAATCGATTCCTTAGGGAGTTAAATTCACAATGAAATGGGCACATTCGTTAAAGGAATCACATCGTAAAATGGCAGAGACATATTTGGTAAAAGGGTCATATTGCTCAACAAATGAGTTAACAGTCTTATAAGGGTCTCATTTTTTCAAAAACAATTGATTTAGGGTTCACCCTGTATCCTGGCAGGAATTTATTTGATAAAAAGGTCGCCTTCTCCACCAGGAGGGGTAGAGAAAACACAGAAGGCATTTTCAACAACGAGACGGAGGTACATGTATCTGTGATAGGGAGGAAAGGGTTTTCTTAAAGTGGTCACACTTTTAAACGTGAGAGATACATGTAGATTGGTAATTGGTTAACATCTTACTGTTAGAGAATACATTTGGTGTCGGGGTTACACTCTTCGGATAACAGAGATATAATCCGTGGGAAATAGTAGTAAATGAACTCAAATTACCATGCATTTGATGCATATGAATTATCTCCAAGTAAACTTTAAAAGGTTTACAGAGATATGAGATCAACATACTTTCAATATTCCGTGAAGCACTTCACATTAGATTTTTGTTTCGCTTATTTCCTTATACTGACTGGAATATCTGACAGTCTATGTGATGCTTTAGACTGTTAATAGACACAAGATGTTAAACGACATGAACTCGTGATACTTTTTACGGTTTAGTAAATCATTTCTATCCTTTATCGGCTACCAACTTAGACCGTCAAACATAAAAAGGGATCGTATTAACGACAGCAAACGGATTTAAAGGTCCCGAATAACGCACCATATTTCTTTAAGTTCCATATATTTATTTTCTTCCAAAGTAAGCTTATATCATTTTTATGTTTATGGTATATGATATTATAACATAGCTAATGACGTGCTTGGTAGCCCTAGGTTCAAGCAATTACACAATTTGTACTAATCACAAATGTGTATTAATGCTTTCAGATACGCTGATTGGCTGGTTCTGCGTGAATTGTGTTCTTACTCGTGGAAATTTGACAAATAGTCAAACATTCCTCTGAACTAAATATGCAAACCATCGACCATCGTAACTTTTAGAGCGTATAAACATGTAATTAAAAACAAGTAAATGAGGCTTAACGCTTTTTTTTGGCAGATCTCCCCAAACATAAGCATGACACAGAACAATCAGCTGACTCAATTGTCGACAGACAAGTGTCAATCCAAAACAATGTAAACAATTAAACCTCATACGTTGTCTTTTAAGTTAGCTGGAACATAATGATCATTGGTAACATTCGTGTTGGAACATTCTATATCACAATTAACTTATAGGTGAACATATGAATGTGGATAATTCCGCAGTGGGTCAAAATGCGCTGTCCGTCTGCCGTCCGTCAGCTGTCAGTCAGCTATGACGCCGACTGCGAGTGATCGATGAGACTCTTTTGCGCACCGACTGACGTCACGCTCGACTTCCCGCCCGACGTCATGCCCGACGTTAAGCACTAAAAAATGCAGATTGCATTGTACATTTATTGTATTTACAAAGGTCTATTTTATTATAAGTTATGCATATGGTACATACCAGGGAATATGGTACAAGTTTACAAACTGTCACACGGATGCTATGACACTTCTGTAACGGAAGGGTTTTTAAATATAAACGATAACAAACGAACAAGAAGTCATAGCCTTCCACTTGGAAAAGGAGTGTGTAAATTAAATTTAAGAAAGTATGCCTTTAAAGAAAGAGTAGTCAACCATTGGAGCTCACTACCAAACCACGTCGTCACATCACCAACACTAAAAACGTTTGAAGCCCGACTGGATAAGCACTGGGGAAAACCAGAAAGCTATTATAACCATGAAATTGATAATAATGAACTTATTAACTGTCGGGGTGTCAGCTTAGAGTCTGACGATACATCTGATCTGGATATATAGGCATATGCCTGCGTCCAGTACTATTATATTATTATTATAATAACACGTTTCTACGCCAGACGCTCGCAAAAACCCCACCCAGACAGATCCTCTATACCACGTTTTAATGAAAAAATATAAATACAACATATTCAGATAAGTTTAGCAGATTACAAAACACAACAAAGGCATTTGATGACACAATGTATATACGAATCCTACTTGTTATCTTATTTGCTAATAAATTGCAAGTTTTTTTTACTGTATAGTTTGCTGATACAAACCGGCGTAGTAATTTAATCATATTTATCATAGTATATATGCATATGAACCTGCATATCACATATTGGTAGATTTGTTTTTATGTTTTAACAATAATATCTTCGTTATTTTGAAAGGCCTAGTTAACAGAACTAGTGTCCACTCTAAAACAATCTTTACCGATCTCTACTGCAAGCTGTGGTTATTTTGTGAACATGTCGATATTATATTATTGACATGTGTTCAAATTATCCCGGAAAGAAATAACAAGATTGGTTTTAGATGATTCACAGCGTCGATTTCTTTAATTATTTAACAAACTTTATAAAACTTTTCTGAAACTCAATTATTCTGAACCCATCAAAATTGAATCGGGATTCGTACTTCACTTTCCTGACGTACAGTATATTGAGCAATAGCTAGATATAGGGGAACAGTTATTTTGCGTTCAAAAGCATGGTGCACAGTATAAATTTTTCCCAGTCTTCAACAGACTTTATAATCCTGTTATAATTTGAACAGCCGCCGTACTTTTGATAATAGCGTTATAAAAGCAGTGTTTGTTTAATCAGTTTGTTCCCATTCGTCAATTGTTCGAGATTCACATACTTCCTGATGCACTAGATAAGTTAGAAGTACAGAATGTTCGGCACACTGTCCGACAAATGATTATTAATACCTCAATCTATTGTTGAACCTCCTTTAGACAAACGACCCCCATAAATCGTTCTGTACTTCCTCTAACAAACTCTCGAAGCGTTAATGAGTACTGAAGATATATAATCCCGCTAGCACTAATATAATCTTAGGTATATGTGTTGAAGGCCGATACTGACATATGCATGTCAATAGTTGCACCATGCACCAATCTACTTATGAAGGTGATTTTAACCGGTATGATAACAAGAGGATAAGAAATGTTTGCATTGAATCTCATAAAATGTGTTCATTCTTTACGTACCTTTATATAAGCGGTGACTCGTGATCCGGATATCAATGTTCCCTCCTAATATCGCCGTTTACAGATGAGTAAAGAACCACGTGACGAAATTCTAACAATCAACTAAACTGTCCATGCATACTTTCTTAACGTTGTAAATAAAAGTCTTTTTCATGATGAATCATGCCAAACTCATTTATAACATCACATAATGTCACGAATTAACACTTTATATTTAACGTTCCTGTACTGATTTGCTCTATTTCTTGTACATAAATAACTGTTAAACACGGTACTTGGGTATTTCATTGTATAAATTCTCACAACAATTTTGATACCAGGCCGTTATGCCTTTCCAGGCAAAAGTGAATGAAAATATAGCTCCGGGCGACCTAAACACGAATAGTAGCTAGGTGTACACTGTATCAGGTGTACACTGTATCAGGTGTGCACTGTATCAGTAGCTAGGTGTGTACTGTATCAGTAGCTAGGTGTGCACTGTATCAGTAGCTAGGTGTACACTGTATCAGTAGCTAAGTGTGTACTATATCATGTGTGCACTGTATCAGTAGCTAGGTGTGCACTGTATCAGTAGCTAGGTGTGCACTGTATCAGTAGCTAGGTGTGTACTATATCATGTGTGCACTGTATCAGTAGCTAGGTGTACACTGTATCAGGTGTACACTGTATCAGTAGCTAGTTGTGTACTGTATCAGTAGCTAGGTGTAAACTGTATCAGGTGTACACTGTATCAGTTGTACCCTGTATCAGGTGTACACTGTATCCGGCGTACACTGTATCAGGTGTACACTGTATCAGTTGTACCCTGTATCAGGTGTACACTGTATCAGTAGCTAGTTGTGTACTGTATCAGTAGCTAGGTGTTCACTGTATCAGTAGCTAGGTGTGCACTATATCAGGTGTACACTATATCAGGAGCTAGGTGTGTACTATATCAGTAGCTAGGTGTGCACTGTATCAGTAGCTAGGTGTGCAATTTATCAGTAGCTAGGTGTACACTTCACACGCCGTTTGTTTTGTACAGATGTTACCATGTATGTGGTGTTTCATACTCTGCATGGCTGTCCGAGGGTCGAACATCTGTATGCATGGACATCTGCACTAGTTGTTCGGATGGCGCTGTGGGCAGAACACATACCTTTCACCTAGACGGCCGTTTTCTTTCTCCAATCAGATGTGAAAAGGCATTGGGTTAGTGCACTGACCACGTGGGCTCTGCGCGCTTCTATTTATGCCAATAAGAGCGATTTATACATGTTAAAGATCTATCTTAGGAATAACAATACATGTACCATGCGATAGTAAGATTGTATCCTATAATGATATTGATACCTACGGCCGTGTTACTCAATTGATACGCACACTCACACACCTACATACACTAATGAAATCAAAACAATTAAAATGATTTAATTAATTTCTTTAATGAAGAGGATACGTATGTAACATGTATGAAAAGACTTTACAAGTGAATCAAATAGAAGCGATATAATGCAATTATATGACAGATAATCACAGATGTCACCCTTATCAGTAAATATAATCATTAGTGTATATGATGGCCGGGTGGCGCAGTGGAAAGCGTTCCTGCCTTTCACCAAAGTAACTGGAGTTCGATTCCCCGATCGGACGTGAAAGGGTATGGGGTCACCTGCCCGACCACGTGAGTAATAAAAACTTGTTTCATAATTGTTGTAAGATAAATAAAGTGTATATATATTTATATATATATTTGCAATTAGAAATTAAAACAAATACCGCAAAGAGTATGTGCGTTTCTAAATCAATACAATGCGACAGTTTCACAGCGCTTCGTGGTGGAATATCTCTGCCTACCAGTCAGATTGTAGTAGGCGATATCTGTCAATGATCGCTCGACCTGTGACCGCTCCAGGTATTCTAACAGGTGTGCACTGTCACTTGGCCCCCATTCGGGACTCGCCTGTTTGAGAGTTGTCCATCTCTGTGTGACAAAAAAATACAAAAAAGAAACTTTTTAATACACTTACACACAATCAGTAAGGAGATAACAGAAGTAGAAGGTTACCAAAGAGAAAAGGACATGCTTAACACAACGCCAATAAATAAACAGTAAGATATGGGTTATTGAACATCATATCAAGAACCTAACACATTCTGTATCATTTTTAGATTACTATAAAAGTACATTCATATGTACATATCAAACTATATAAAATAATCCTAGATAGTCCAGGGGTAACGCTCACTTACGCTCTGTACAACCCAGGAATGTGTCATAGCAAGAAGTTTAAGGCACACCCCAAGCTGTTTGATTGGTCTCGGGTAAAAAAAAACTAACCAATTGCTAGGTTGATAGATTACAGAGAGGCACACCCGACTTACACGCCAGTCAATTTTACCGTAACACTACCTCGATATTCTTTTGATGTACATCAAAGGATCCAACTAGTACTTCTTATCTCATTCACGAAGTGGCACACACTGAGCCTTTGATTTTGTCATGCAGTATTCTAGTGGTTACGCTGCACCCATGGAGTATCGTGGATACTTAGAATATGCATATAGAGATATTTCGATTCACAAATAATCGAACAAAAGTTCTACATTGATAATGGGAAAAGATAACAGTATTTACGGGCTTACCAGATCGATTATCCACTTATAGAGAAACAAGCACTTGGATCTGCTCTTTTTAACAACTTCTCGTTTAGGAAACAAACATTCCTCGTTCCCCGACAAAGCATTTTCCTATTATCAATACTCCATTAAGGTAGTATCTTTATTTAAAGAATATATTGAGCCTCACTTAAGGTTATCACTAAATAGAGATTTTAATCATCATATGAAGAGCATTTTAGGAAGTTGGTGCTACAAATGGTCTGTCCGCCTCGTACACTTTCTTGCATGGACACACTGCACAGACAGAAATATCAGGCATCAATACTATTGTGCATTCTCGTTACGATACTTCCACACGGATTCTGACATCACCAATATCGTACGAGAATCTTTATGTCATCACGCCAGCAACATTGGTCAGTGTAAGTCAGTTATTTCTTTGAATTCGGGGTCCTTAAAGTGTCGCTCGGTGAAGGAGAAGTAATTGTTCATCGGAGATTTTGTCACATCTCAGGACATTGACATTCTTGTATTGACAGAAAGCTGATTAGGTTCAGACATCGATGACCAGATACTTACTGAGCTGATACCAACAGGCTATGGATTGCTCCACAATGCTAGACTCGGCAGACGTGGTGGTGGGGTGGCTGTTCAGTTTAAGAAATGCCTAAGTGTGAGACATCTCTCTTCCAGCCATGATGATGTATATACATGCTTTGAGCACATAGCTTGCTCTGTCATTGCTGATAATAAACAATTTAGATTGTGTATCATGCACATGTCTCATCCATCTGAACAGAATGCTTTCCGAAATACAGTGTTTTTTGATGAGTTGTCTACGTTTTTTAGCCACCATGTTGTTGTGCCACGAGAGATTATTAACACGGGTGACTTTAATTTCAACAAAGAGAATCTATCTTATGTTGATGCTCGCCATTTATCTGGGCTACTAGATTCCAGGGGTCTGGTTCCGCATGTGACAGAAGCTACACACACCCATGTCCACACACTGGATGTGGTCATATCGAGGGAAGATAACTCGGTTATTCACGGAGCAATTTTAGTGATTGATCCATGTCTAATTGATATAAAGGGTAACTAATCTGGTGATCTCCTTGCTGTCCAAGCAACACTGCACTGCAGTAAGCCAGATCGTGCATGGAAGAAGTGAGCTTCCGGATATTCCGCGAAATTTCAAAACAATATTTCAACAATGACATTCAGTCTTCTTCTGCCCTTCAACCTACTGAAGGCATGGTTGATGATCTTGTTGAAGCATACACATCCGGTACAGAAACCTTTATAGAGAAACACACCTCTTCAGACTAAGGTGATAACCGTGCGACCGAATGCCTCGTGGTATAAGGCTAATATCCACGTAAGAAAACAGACCGCAGAAAAACGGAGAGACGGAGGCGAAAGACCAAATTTACCGTTCATCAACAGATTTTTAGGGAACAATGTTGGCTAGTTTGTTCACTTCTTATTCATTCATAGAACGCTTATCATTCGGAAGGAATTCGGAATGTTAGATTAACCAGAACCCTAATGGGTCAGAAAGGTGAAATCATCCTGCCAAGCTGTACTTCTGAAAAAGTCTTGTCAAACAACTCAGTGATTACTTTCGGAATAAAATCAGCTCGATCAGGACAAACATTGGCGAAATGAACTCTACTGCTGACAAAGATATATCTTTCATTACTGCTGACATTTAAGTTGATAGGAAACCATTGACAAAGCTCTCACCAACGACCAATGACGAATTGCGCAATATCATCATGACCTCGCAATCGAAGTTCTGTGAGATTGATCCATTTCCTACAGACCTATTAAAGCAATGTTTTGAATTACTGCTTCCTTTTACTACCTAAATCATGAACAAACATTGGCTGTGTCAAAGATTATATTATGTTTCAAGAAGGCTCATGTTAGACCATTGTTGAAGAAACATCGAATGGACAAGAAGGAGCTGAAGAACTACCGACCAGTATCAAATCTACCTTTTCTGTCTAAGAACTTGGAGAAAGTTGTGTCCGGGCGTTTAGAGAGTCATCTCCATGCAAACAGTCTCCGTGACAACCTGCGAATGGCCCTACTGTCGGCCCACCTACTACTACTAGCTTCTGCATTGGGTAACATGTGCAGAGCGGCGCTTGTAATGCTGGATACAGGCTTATCTGAGTGAATGAAGCCGTTGTGCTGCCATCGGATCTACCACCTCACATGACAAAATACTAGATTTTGGGGTTCCTCAAGGGTCGATGTTAGGACCACGGAAATATTGTCTTAATTCCAAACCAATCGTCGATTTGTCGTCGATTTGTCGTCGTCATAGCCTTCACTTACATTGTTATGCTGATGAGACACAAATCAACATGGTCATCAAACTATAGAACAGTTGGAATACAATATCAGAAAATCTGGTAGCTTGTCTGACAGACATAAGTACCTAAATGAACGCCAATGCTAAAGCGTAATCAGGAAATGGCAGAACTAATAGTATTTTCCCTAAATTGTCAGCAAACAATGGATCTACAGCTCCAGGTCGGTGCCAGAACTATTGAGACTGCCCAAGCTGTTAAAACCTAGGGGAATACTTTGATAGTTCACTGAAAATGGAAAAACAAATGAACGCTATTCCTAAATCCTGTTATGGTCTAGAACACTTCAGCACGTCTGGTTACTCGTATTTGAAAGAGAGAGCACATGACACCTGTGCTATATCCATTGCACTGGTTACCTGTACGTTACAGGTCGCAGTACAAAATTTGGTGTACAAGGCACCCAATTTCAACAAATTCCATATTACGATATACTTTATTCAAATAATATCCGATAGAAATGGAAACTAAGTAATATTCAGTAATATTAAGTTTATCATATAGTTTAACATTTGACTTATTATACTTTTTGTAATTTGATTTTGAATTATGCAATGATATAAATGTTTAATACATGCTGCTATATACAAATGCAGCTGAGAGATAAGTGCTGAATAGAACAGCTCCCCAGTACATATAAAACTCGTACTGTGACTTTTGGAAACCGTTGCTTTGGGAGGCCTTTGGGCAAGACATGGAATAGCTGTCCATCTGATCTTAGAGAGTCAAATATACCCTGGCCAAATTCAAGAAAGACATAAAACTCACCTATTCACGTATGCATTTAAGGGTCTTTGCGTCATGTACATACCAGCCTATTTTTTCATTTATGTTCACATTGTGATGATTATCTTCTTGCTTAATGTAAAATGATGATTGTAAGCCTTTTTTTATTAAAAATAACTAATACTATTATCTATATGTTGTAAAGCGCTTTAGATTAGTTTCAAACAAACTGTGTAGGGCGCTATATATTGTTGTATATTAGTAATATTATTACTATTACAAATATTAGTAATTATACAAATTGTGTAAATTAATTGTTTTAAGGTGATTTCGCAATTTTAGTGACTTAAAAATAAGATTCATTCATTGTTTGATTTATTATCTAAAACCATTAAAGGCTTAAAGATTATGTGTGGACTAGAGCTAACCCTTTATAGAAGAGGTCCCTTTATATGTGATTTTAGGAAAATATATTACTTTGTATCTATGAAAAAGACAAAACAAAACACGCAATATCTTCTGACATACAAGAGCCAACCTTTACAATTTACATAAATTGTTATAATTAAATAAATAAATTGATTGGTTGATCCGATTGAAATAGTTCATCAACTCTAACAGGTCATACTTTAAACACATACTGTATATAAATATTCAAATACGTGCTAAATAGATTGAAAACACTTGGTGTTGAGAAAAACACAGGCAAAACCAAACCAGAAGGCAAAGCAAGAAAATGAGAGGTAACAATGTGGTATGGAGGTTGTATTCGATGTAAAAGATAAGGAATGGAGAATGTTTTACAGCTGCATACATTACAGTAACTTTGTCATATGAACTAAGAAGATGTTGCAAATAGGAAACCCGCAGCTAAACAAACAAACACATTAATGACAATACCTGTTTGAATGTCCCTTGTAACTTGGCAAATTGCCAGATAATGTGGAGAGGTATTGGAATGACAACAGAACACGAGATCACCCAGCCAATGATGCGCGTGTAATCTGGGTAGACATAGGAACCGTACTTCGGTGGCCGGTACGTGGCAAAACTAGTAAGGAGCAGCAGCTAAAACCCAATACAACAGAAGAACAATTCAGAGCTGCACAGTAAACATACTTGGGAATCACATTAAGATAACCAGATAGGATACCGAATACATCATGAGGATTCGATTAAGAAAAGAGCATGATGATTTATGTTTCACATAAACAAACAGAATACAGAGACGATCATATCAATCTGCTTTAATGAGACATTGAAGGTAAAGCATTTTCATTCGAGAAAAATGATTGGTTAATCTCATTTAAAAGCAAAGAAAGAAGTGAGTAAGGTTTACTTTGAGTCTCATGTAGTTATCAACTGTTTATATATTAGTTAACTCACAAAGAAAATCAACCATCAGATTGAGTTTTTATCTCTATTTACCAGGAGCATAACAGGTGATACATAAGCTGCTACCAAGCGGAACACGTGTGGCATTTTTCGTCCAATCATGTCTTTTAAATCATAGTCAACACGATCGCCGCCTGCAAAATATGCCAAATGTTACCACATTAAAAAAGTTTCGCATTTAATGTTTTGAAATCCTGACATAATAATCTACAAACGGTGAGAGATATACATGCAAATAACAGCTATAATGGGTTATATATATATATATATATATATATAATAAAAAGTGATTAAATGTCCATGTGAAGGAAGTAAATATAGAAAAAAATAAAATTAACTTCTTGTAATCTTGTGTACTTCGTGACGTCACGTTACTATTGTAGTGTGATGACATGTAATTGTGACGTCACGACGTTGTTCTTTTGAATAAACCTGAAGAGCCCTGTGAAGGGTGAAAGCAGCTAGTTTTTTAGTCGGTCGTTAATTTTTATATATATATATATATATATATATATACTTCCATCTATCTTGAAAAAGCACTGGCGCATCATCGAATCTTCAGCGAAACTTAGGCAGATCTTTCCAGAATCTCCTATACTGGCATATCGTAGACCTAAACAGATTAGAGATCTTGTGGTTAGCAGCAAGCTACCTACACCTAACCCTGCTGCGGCGAAAGGCTCTTTCAATACCTGTTACAAGAAGGTGTGCAAACAGTGTCCATACACGCCCCTCAGATACATTTCAATGTACAATCAACGGCAAAGTGTATCACATACTACAAACGCTGACATGCACATCAGTCAATGTGGTGTACCTTATTACCTGCAATAAATGCAAGTTACAGTACGTGGGCGAGACCTGCACCCAGCTCAATGTCAGGATCAACAACCACCGCTGCTCCATCAAGCAGAACAAACCAGACTTCCCTGTGGCAAGGCATTTTAATATGCCTAGCCATAGTTGGAAAGACATGCAGGTTGTTGCCATAGATCATTGCCCTACATGGGATGAAACGAGACGACGTACGAGAAAACGGTTTTGGATCACCAATCTACAAACCCGCTACCCTCGAAGTATGAACGAACGATAGGCGGTTGCCATCCGCTCGTTTTCCTTCCAGGGGGCATTTGACCTAATGATTCATTACTGCACAGTTGGTCTGCTATCTCGCCTGCCTGCTGCTTCATGTCAGTGTGTGTGACCAACAGCCGTTGTCAGATTTATTTTGCAGATTTATACAGTATCTTAGCCATTTTATCTACTTATTCCTCCTGCACTCACTTATTTGATAATTACATGCATAATTACTGCAAACCAATAGAGGCACATGCATTATTCCTGCAAACCAAAAGAGGCGACTAAGTGGGACCCCCTGCTGTGACTTAGATCCATCGCAGTATTGAGAGGCGACTAATGAGACATTCCGTAGCAGATTTTTCACATTTACCGGGCCAGATTTCCAAATGCACATGTTATTTTGATATCTCTCGTTGACTCACTTTATATGACAGTGCATCTTGCGCAAGAATAGGTCCTCTACATCAGCGTTTCTTTGCCGCGATGCTCTCAGCGTAATTGCTGCCTTCGGCTGTCTTTAGCCGAGGGGACTATTGGTTTTATATAATAGCTATATTTTCAATTATAGTATATCAATTCTATCTTCTTGTAATATGATGTATATGTACATGTAACTGTTCTGTTTCACTGTGTCTTGATAAAGGAGCGGATCGCTCCGAAAATTTGACAACCTAAACTTGTCCACACTGTTGATATTACTTCTTTGCCCCATATATATATATATTAAACAATGTTACACAATATTTCTTATTGCTATTCGGACTTAAATATTTGTATACCTTTTCTTAAGTTACCTTTTAAATCATGCAAAAATGGACATTTTGCAAAAACATTTATGCATGTATGAGGGTTTGTAAAAACATCCGCACCAGGTGTGTCATTCCTTGATTCAAACCAACTTTGAAATACATTAAAATTAGCTGTTGTCAGTCGGGAAGGTGTTATATTATTGACCTAACTTCGGAATGATTCTGATTATTTTTTTCGGCATCATGAATTGTTCAGTATGTTTTTTTCAGATAATGTTTTTATATCATGTCTTTAACTTTACATTACCATATGTTGAAAATATGGAATTGAACGACTGCTTTGTTTCAGTACCACTTTTAGTTTAACAAGTATGACATGATTGGCAATACATATTCTGATGTTGAATGAAAGCACCAATATGTTGTAAAAGATCTAAGTTATAAACATAAATTTAGGTTGATCGTCTAGATACACCATAAGTTATTATCTAAGGCACGAAAACAAGTAAATATTATTAATATTAAAGCGAGCTACACTGATGTTTCTTAAGTGTTATATGACAACTTACCACATTGAATATATCGGTACTTTTCTATTGTTTAGTTTCTTAATTTCAACTGTATTTTTGAACATTCGTGAGAATTTAAAAATATGAACCCTTATGCAAGAAATGTGTAGATATTTGAAACCTGCTTGAAACAGTTAGTATTGATTCAGGAAATAGTGATTTAACAACAAAGAAATTAATCAGATATTTTAAAAGTTTAATTGTAGATACATAAAGCCACCCAGGGTAAATACTTTACTGCACCATGTGGTTCTCATCCATGGCACCTCAATATAACCAGATCCACGAGTAAAGAGTTCGAAAACATACGTCGAATACAGCAAAAAAGTAAAGATATATATAAACCTCTTTAGTATGTTACACATTTACAACGATTGGCTGCCAAAGATAATATACATATAACAAGAGATTCCTGAAACTTATCATCAATAGAAAAGTTGTATATCTGTCTTTTCGAATGGATGAAAAGTTACGCATGCATCATCTTACCATACAACCACATTATGGCGATAACCTCTAGAAGTGCTATCACTACCACTGACCACGTTGGTAGATACCAGTCGACTAGCTGAAACATGTATGGCCCAGCCTACAAAAAAGTAAAAATCCCTTTTCGGGAATATTTCAAAATTCAATATATGGTGTCTTTGATTGTAAGCTATAAATATGAGATACAAACACGATTAAAATGTTGGTAGTATTTGGAACGTAATCATAACAAAAACAAACTTAGTGTTGTGAATCGTCTCGATAATAACGTAGATTCTAGAATAATTCAATTGGCAAGACCACAACAAATTAGCGTCCTCCCACAGTATTATACTAAATATTTGTCAAACTTATATTAATGGCTTACTTAACTGCTATATCATCAGTGATTTATTCATCGGAAATATCAAATAAACCTAAGCATACAATAAATAAATGTTCTGCTTACCTGTACTGTGCAAAATGTGAAAAACAAAACAGTACAGTGATACTATGATGTTACTGTCTTGTTTGATGACGTCATAGTAACTGTGATGTCATCATAACTATGACGTCATCAATGGGCATCTATGACATCATCGAGGCTCACTGATATCAAACAATTGAACACTAGGAAACCCATCACAACAACAAACTAGCAACAGACACACTTCCCGTAACCGATGAACAGCACAGAAATGGCAGATATTCTGAAAAATCAGACAAGTGCCACCATAGCAACCGTTATTACTTTCCTCGCCTAGAAATGACAGTGACCCTCAGAAATTGTTCATTTAACATATGTCGCTTAAATAAAAGATTTTCTTCAGCTGTAATTATGGAAATAAAATTTATTGACATTACTGACTTTGCTTATTTAATCTGTATGCTCAATCAAGTGGAAAAAACATTTGAAATAGTGTAATTAGAATGAAAACAGATATTTTACCAATGTTCAATAAATACAACTTTATGCATTAGAAATTATGGCTACCGGGTGCTGAACTGAATGAAACAGACTGAAAACTTGTATGAATGCATCAGGGGATAGCCTGTGAGCTATTTGTTGTTTGGTATCAACTTTACCAATAACACAATTGACACATATGTGATGAACTGCAGAATTTCACAAGTGCCTGTGAAAAGGGCGAGTAACTCCCCTTTATACATCCACAGATAATAGGCTATTGACCTATATATTGACCTATCTATGTAACGTTTTTTGACGTTTTTAAGTAGATTTAAGCAATAATGAATGAAAGTGAAGCTGAATCAAACATAAAAAGGCATTTTTTCAGAAAAAAAACAATTTCTATGTGTATATGGTAGCCGTATACAGTAGAAATGGCCCGACTCTGATAAACAAGGCACATGTCGAGGAAATGTAAACACAGCGGAATAACCCAAATGACATATGTATACATGTATATATATTTGTAAACTGCATTACATTTACAATACATATAAAGTACGGAGAAGTGTATAAACCTCTTTTTTTCTATGTACATGTACCACATCAAAAATTACCAAAAAATGCCAAAAAATGCTATTTTTGACATAAATTTTAACCCCCGCAACTAGTAATTTTTCTCCTAAGTTCTGTCTGAAATTAGAGATTACCTACTTGGTTGCAGAATTATCTGGGTCCCAGGAAAGTTGTCAAACTTGATTTTTTGCAATTTTGCGTCGTGTGCTGTTGTCAAAATTTTACCTTCTGTAAAGCTAGCTTTTCATGTGTAGGCACCCTTTCGGATTATGGCCAAAATTTTGATCTCGAACCAAAAACCTTTTTTTTTTTTGACAAATGTGAAGCTCACATAGCCCACTACATCATGCTTATACCAATTTTAGTACAGTTTTCTTTTTATATTTTTTTTACGTATCATTATACAGGGGTTAGCCATTTAACAAAATGGCCACAACCCTCTACTGTATACTGCTACCTAAAATAAAAATATGTTTGCGTTTTCTAGCTAGACTACAAATCTATTAGAAAAGGTGAGAATATGTTTAAATACTGTATAAATAGAAGATATTATAGAAGTAACCCGATCGTACGTTCTACATTATATCAAACAAAAACTTAACGAAACATGTGTCAATTATGTTTGCTTTACATATGATGTGAAGAATATTTTTTAAAGTATGGTTTAAATAGCAAATATTGATACAAAAGGTGCATTCGAAACAAATTATATTTCTTATGTATGTACAAGTTGGTGTAATCAATCAGAATTTACCCGCGTACAAAAAGGAAGGTTGATGAGGAGCGTGATAAGATTAAGTAGTAACACCAGCAGTATGTGGCTATGACGTCCGAAAATAGCACCGAAGCTTTCTAGGAATGACATCACCGTCTCTATACAAACAACCTACAAACACCGATAGTGATGACTTACAAGTTAAAAATCAAAATCAAATATGTTGAGAAGGCCTTTCTATTAGCATGAGTATATAATACGTACCCACATTTATTTCACCGGTATTACATATATATAGTCGTATTTAACAACAAATATCGGTTACAGGAGGCTGAATAACCGAACATTAATATTATGAAGTAGTCAATGTAAAGCAAAGTTATATATGTTTTTTGATCATTATGAATTTATTTATCATAGTCATGATTTATGAAACAACATTAAAAACATTACTAAATTACAAGTAAATTGAAATGTATTCACTACTTGTGGTTGTCATACCTCAGTGTTGAGTCCTACGATAGTGACAGCAAAGAAAAACATCACAGCCCAAATATAAGGTGCAGGGAGGTAAGTCAATGCCCGACTATAGCCAACCAGGCCAATGGACATTCCTACCGCAGGAGAATGCAATTAAAACATTCAATTATATGTACTGAGATGTTTTTCAATTTTTATGTTAACATCAGTTTAACTTGAAACTGAATACATTTTTTATCCAGTTAATGTCATCCGAAGCAGATTTAAGTGGAATGCCTGAATTAATTTTACTATATGAACTTTTTCGAATTTCCAAACAAATAATATCTACCTAAATGTCGTTGTCATATAGACATTAAACATGTTTCATCAACAGTTATTTCAGCTATAAATTGAGCATGTACAGCCATTTCTTTCCAATTAGATTAGTGATTAAGCCTTGTTTGTTTATATAAGTTAGTGTGAAATAATAGTTAAATACATAAAACGTAAACCAGATTTAACAACATCCTCGACCGGGACACCAATCTCACTCGCCATCAAACCAAGGACAGAACGACGCTACTGAATACCACGCAAATAACATCCCCAGTTATACCGATCAGTGCATTTCTGAAACAACAATAAGGATATATACCCCGAGTGTTGACAACCATCCCATTCGGTAAGAATACTGTTGGTTACAGAATTTTTGTGTTAGCTTTTGTGTCATTTGCCTAATCCTCTTTTCAAAACTCATAACGAAATGAAATGATGTTCTAAATTGCTGAACTCTCACGGAAGAGATTATTGTATACATTGTTCTTATTTATAACATAACTGGCCCATTTTTCTATGTCACACAGCCACGCCATAAATATGGTTTTACATTTAATAAAACCTAAAATTATGTGTTTCGTCAAAACCATGGGAATACTATAGGTTAGTTTATGTACCACATGATACATTTATTGCTATTTTAAATGAATTTGAAATGCTATTTTATTTGTTATTCCAATTTTATTAAAAATTGTTCATTATAAAAAAAATAAAAAATCTGGACCTATGCACAGCGTGGAACGACAATGCTCGGAGAACTTGTTTTATTGGTTTTAACTTTAATAGAGTCAGCTGACATACTTGTGTTAAAAATTATTTTTCAAATCATTAATGCTATGCAATAAATAGAATCTTACATTCGGGTTATGTAATATTGACTTATTAAAGTCGTCGCAAGGCTCGTGTTATATCGAATTATTTAACTCGTTCAATAAATTTCAATATGACATGGACACTCATGTAAGATCCTCTATATATGAACGATGAGCATAACCCAAAAACAGGTGTTTGCGCCTTTAAATTCTGTTTATAGATGCAGAGTGCCAGATAAAAATCACACTGCATTATACAGCTGTTTCGTAATACATAACCTAAAGGTGACTATTGTTGTGTAAATGATGCTACTACATAAAACGACTCAAACGATTCATACGTTACGGCCGCTCACGAACAAGACATCTCAGTAAAATGCATATACCTATCCTTACCTCAGACAGTTACTGTTGAACTTCATGTGACTACCCATCATCATAACACCACCCCAGCCCGGACCGAGACTGTAAAAAGCCATTAACGTCGCCTCTATCCATACCTGTTATTCAATTTGAATAACAATTGTTGAAACGTCAGATACAAACAAGTATGTTATTATTGAATTTGTGATAAGAATTTTACGTGATATGCCTTTCTGATTAATGATCTACTTATTCAATGTATTCGTTAATCTTGTATATGATATATATTACCACAGAAATAGCAGCTTACCTTGGATTCCGACAGTTTGGTAAAATCGGGTGTAATAAGAAAGAGTATGCCATCTTGGACGCCATTGTAATGACACGCTTGAATCAAAATCGCCAAACCAATCAGCAAAGGAAGAAATGTGGTTAGGAGCATCAGCTGGAACACAGAGAAACATTAGCTCAAGGAAGAGGACATGCGAGATTGTTGGAAAACATATACATTAGTACAGATGATATTGTAACTTGATAAATAACGATAACTTCCTAAAGTGAAATTTCATTAAAAACGTTTTTCACACTGACGTTTCCATACGATTTTGATTCGTATTTGATCTATGATAAGTATGTAATTAAAGACCAACCTTTCCAACCGTCTTCACGCTCTTCAAAAGACTAACAACGATAATTATTTTCGTGATAATTGCCCATACCACGAGGGACCAACGCAGATTTCCTACTTCTTCTATACAGCTTGACAGCGACAGGACATTGTACCTGTACACATGTGTTATACATTGAATACTTGTTTTCAACCATGTAAATACAGAAAATACCGAAATAAATAATCTCGTAAAAGGGAATGAAACGCCTCATTTTTATTTCGCCTCGTTTTACTTTGAACAAGAGGATGCATTTGAAAATTTGAAAAATGTATATACATGTAGTTATATTTACATATTGACGAGTTATTTCCCCTCATTTTTAACACTAGTCGGTGAAAATGAATCAAGAATAAAACTATCACGATTTCCAGATGTACCATCTGGCCACGTAAAGTATTTAGTGCATTTACAAAATAATTATGAACAGATATTCCACATCGAAGATTTTTTTCTCGTGTGTCATGTTGGATGGCAATAGTTTTATAGCACAACTAGAAAGAACCACTCACTAAGGAAGGTAGTGGGTATACCTTACATTTTGTGGGCAACAAGATATTTGTTCAAGAATTTGATTGCCGAATATTGATTGAAAGTACACTGACTGTCCAACGTACTTCCAAAATTCTTCTTCTGCTGAAACATCTGCTGTGAAGTTTGAGTAACCGGTAGTATTGTTGGTGGAATTCCAAAGCTTTTCAATGGAGGTTATGGGTGAGAGTCCGTGCGACACTTGACAAGAATTGGTGTTCCATGTGTGACCGCATGTTGACCACGGTAGATCGGACGTGAACGACTGCCTCATATACTCCAATAGCCAGTAACGCATAGTAGATACATAGGTTACATAACATAAGTTAAGAAGAGCGATGGAAATCCCAATCCCTGTAACAAAGTGTGATGGTTATGAGTTACATACATGTTTAGAAACGTTTAAGATATATCCGATAGTACAGACGCAAGTTGTACGTACATGTGATTATAAACGCGTATAATTTAAGAATTAAGGAACAATTAAAACAAATTAAATATTGTTTGGAAGAGGTTTAACAAAACGCTGTTTTCTGATACAGAAAAAAAGTTATTTGCTTGAAATATTAAATAAAAAAAATACGCTGCTTGTGCGTATTTATCTATATCCTTTTTTTTTTATCTTAAAAGACCCTGATCTCGGCAAATATTGTATAAATGTCACCTTTAAGTAAAGGAAAAAATCCCCAAATGTCAAACACTCCCTTTCCGGAATACTGCCCAAGGAATACTTCGAGAAAGTACAGGGGTATACCACAGGCAATCAGAGCTGTCCCGTATGCGAGCAGAAATGCACCTGTAGTAATCAATTAAGTAAATGACAATTGAGTTCTAATCTCGTTCCATGCATTCGTCCTCAGGGGAAATGCTTTCTATTGTATGTGGTGGCTAGTGAACGTTCATATAAGCAAACCTTACGCCCACTACAGTACATATGGGGCAGTATAGGGTGCAGTGTATTATCTAACCGAATAGAAAACGTGTTTTTAACAGAGAAAAAATATTATTTCTTCAATAGAGGGGTAAAATGGTACAACCTCAGTTAAAAGGTAGATGTTTCAATCTGACCTCGTATCCATCACTTGTACCGTGAAGTAAACTATTTTAGGAAATGTCCGGAGGCAATAGATGCTTGTGCGCAAAGTTTAAGTTCAGTAGGTAATTATTTTGCAATTAGAACACATTCTGTCATTTAGTACAAAGCAGACATTTAATATTGTCAATTAGAACACATTCTGTCAGTTAGTACTAAGCAGACACTTCATATTGTCCATTAGAACACATTCTGTCATATAGCACTAAGCAGACACTTAATATTGCCCATTAGAACACATTCCGTCATTTAATACTAAGCAGCCATTTAATATTGTCCATTAGAACACATTCTGTCATATAGCACTAAGCAGACACTTAATATTGCCCATTAGAACACATTCCGTCATTTAATACTAAGCAGCCATTTAATATTGTCCATTAGAACACCTTCTGTCAGTTAGTACTAAGTATACACTTAATATTGTCCATATTAGAACACATTCTGTCAGTTAGTACTAAGCAGACACTTCATATTGTCCATTAGAACACATTCTGTCATATAGTACTAAGCAGACACTTAATATTGTACATTATAACACATTCTGTCAGTTAGTACTAAGCAGACACTTCATATTGTCCATTAGAACACATTCTGTCATATAGCACTAAGCAGACACTTAATATTGCCCATTAGAACACATTCCGTCATTTAATACTAAGCAGACATTTAATATTGTCCATTAGAACACCTTCTGTCAGTTAGTACTAAGTATACACTTAATATTGTCCATATTAGAACACATTCTGTCAGTTAGTACTAAGCAGACACTTCATATTGTCCATTAGAACACATTCTGTCATATAGCACTAAGCAGACACTTAATATTGCCCATTAGAACACATTCCGTCATTTAATACTAAGCAGCCATTTAATATTGTCCATTAGAACACCTTCTGTCATTTAGTACTAAGTAGAAATTTAATATTGTCCATTAGAACACATTCTGTCATATAGCACTAAGCAGACACTTAATATTGCCCATTAGAACACATTCCGTCATTTAATACTAAGCAGCCATTTAATATTGTCCATTAGAACACATTCTGTCAGTTAGTATTAGGTAGACACTTAATATTGTCCATTAGAACACATACTGTCATTTAGTACTAAGCAGACACTTAATATTGTCCATTAGAACACATTCTATCATTTAGTACTAAGCAGACATTTAATATTGTCCATTAGAACACATTCCGTCATTTAATACTAAGCAGACATTTAATGACGGAATGTGTTCTAATGGACAATATTAAGTGTCTGCTTAGTACTAACTGACAGAATGTGTTATAATGGACAATATTAAATGTCAGTTAGTACTAAGCAGACATTTAATATTGTCCATTATAACACATTCTGTCATTTAGTACTAAGCAGACACTTACAATTGTCCATTAGGACACATTCTGTCAGTCAGTATTAAGTAGACACTTAATATTGTCCATTAGAACACATTCTGTCATTTAGTGTACTAAGTAGACATTTAATATTGTCCATTTAAATACATTCTGTCATTTAGTACTAAGTAGACACTTAATATTGTCCATTAGAACACATACTGTCATTTAGTTCTAAGTATACACTTAATATTGTCCTTTAGAACACATTCTGTCAGTTAGTACTAAGTAGACACTTAATATTGTCCATTAGAACACATACTGTCATTTAGTATTAAGTAGACACTTAATATTGTCCATTAGAACACCTTCTGTCATTAAGTACCAAGTATACACTTAATATTGTCCATTATAACACCTTCTGTCAGTTAGTACTAACTATACACTTAATATTGTCCATTAGAACACATTCTGCCATTTAGTACTAAGCAGACACTTAATATTGTCCATAAGAACACATTCTGTCATTTAGTACTAAGCAGACATTTAATATTGTCCATTATAACACATTCTGTCAGTTAGTATTAAGTAGACACTTAATGTTGTCCATTAGAACACATTCTGTCATTTAGTACTAAGCAGACACTTAATATTGTCCATAAGAACACCTTCTGTCATTTAGTACTAAGCAGACACTTAATATTGTCCATTAGAACACATACTTTCATTTAGTTCTAAGTATACACTTAATATTGTCCTTTAGAACACATTCTGTCAGTCAGTACTAAGTAGACACTTAATATTGTCCATTAGAACACCTTCTGTCATTAAGTACCAAGTATACACTTAATATTGTCCATTATAACACCTTCTGTCAGTTAGTCCTAAGTATACACTTAATATTGTCCATTAGAACACATTTTGTCATTTAGTACTAAGCAGACGCTTAATCTTGTCCATAAGAACACATTCTGTCATTTAGTACTAAGCAGACATTTAATATTGTCCATTATAACACATTCTGTCAGTTAGTATTAAGTAGACACTTAATATTGCCCATTAGAACACCTTCTGTCATTTAGTACTAAGTATACACTTAATATTGTCCATTAGAACACATTTTGTCATTTAGTACTAAGCAGACGCTTAATCTTGTCCATAAGAACACATTCTGTCATTTAGTACTAAGCAGACACTTGATATTGTCCATTAGAACACATTCTGTCAGTTAGTATTAAGCAGACATTTAATATTGTCCATTAGAACACATTATGTCAGTTAGTATTAAGTAGACACTTAATATTGTCCATTAGAACACCTTCTGTCATTAAGTACCAAGTATACACTTAATATTGTCCATTATAACACCTTCTGTCAGTTAGTACTAAGTATACACTTAATACTGTCCATTAGAACACATTCTGTCATTTAGTACTAAGCAGACACTTGATATTGTCCATTAGAACACATTCTGTCAGTTAGTATTAAGTAGACACTTAATATTGTCCATTAAAACACATTCTGTCATTTAGTGTACTAAGTAGACATTTAATATTGTCCATTTAAATACATTCTGTCATTTAGTGCTAAGTAGACACTTAATATTGTCCATTAGAACACCTTCTGTCATTAAGTACCAAGTATACACTTAATATTGTCCATTATAACACCTTCTGTCAGTTAGTACTCAGTATACACTTAATATTGTCCATTAGAACACATTTTGTCATTTAGTACTAAGCAGACGCTTAATCTTGTCCATAAGAACACATTCTGTCATTTAGTACTAAGCAGACACTTAATATTGTCCAACATACCGCCTCCGTTTCTCCAAACAAGAAAAGGAAATCGCCAGAAATCCGACATTCCCGCAGAAAATCCTATTAGTGAAGCCACACATTCAAGTGTACTGCTCCATGTTACCCGTTGCTTTGACTCGCTCTCTTCCGAAGTCTTGACATTTGCCTCCATATCAGTAGAATGCTTGTTAAGGGAGTCATCCGTCATGTTTTCTCTTGCACACTGATGAGAGAAAAACACTCGTGCTGTTGATTTTTAATGCAATGCAAGTGACTGTAGGATGGACAAGTTGTCTGCATAGACAGACAGATTCTTTATTTCCTCTGGATAGAGATTTCAAAATAACATCAAACAATACAAATGATAATTAAAGTTTCCGATTCAAAAATTGATCGGACTATTTAGTTTAAATCATATCAAGTCACGTTCACTTGCAATTTAGAGTCTTGAGTTCATGTCGTAGAGCAGCAACTTACCTCCGTCCGCAACAACCAGCATCAAACTCTCCCACTCGTCATCAGCCAATTGGACGCGCGCACGACTTCCCAATAGAAAATTCGTTTGGTAATTGTCCTCAAGAAATGAAAGCTACATAGCCTTACGATGAAAACCAGGTACCACACAAGTGACGTATCACCGTTTGCAAGTTTATTCCAAAAGTTAAGTTTTCTATCTTCATCTACACTCCATAGATCCATCAGACCCATACACTGCGAGGTAACTGCGGTGGACGATCTTTGCGGGAGACCAACGCACCGCCTGCACGCGTACCTCAAAGTTACATTTACTTGGTCAATCGCTTTATGAGTATATTGATTCCACAATTCGCACCCATATATGATTCCTGGCGTAATCACAGACGTGAGTATAGTCTTACTCGCCAAGGGGTCTAACCCACTATAGTGCATACCAACACATACAAGTGAATTGAGCGTCCGCCTGCCTTTTTTTACAAGAGTCAATTATGCCTTCATCGTCTTTCAGGTTGTAGGTGAAACTAACCCCCGCGTAGATGGTGCTAGTAACCCAAGAGAGTTCTTTCTCACCAAGAAAAACAGTGCGATTGAATTTCAATCTCTTGCGATTTAGTGTAAACTGCATGGCGTTACTCTTTTGGGGGTTATAATTAAGCCGCCACTTGCATGAATATCTGTGCACAATGTCTAATTCCCTCTGAAGGTGGTCCATGGAAGCGGCCAGAACCATGGTATCGTCCGCTAGAAGAACACCTGGTATATGTACATTTCCCACTTTCAGTCCACGATTGGAATTGTCGAGTTCAGCTATTAGATCATTAATTACTATCAAAAAGCACCAAGCGGACAAAGTTCTTTCCTGGCCGACCCCTTGCATCACCGGATACCTTTCGCTCAAAAGTTTATTGTAAAGCACTGATGCTTCAACGTTTCGAAAAGAGTCAAACAAAAGGCGCCAGAATTTCCCGTTAAAGCCATCATACCGGTTATCCGTACACTATTAAAGGCCTTCTGGTTGTTCAAAAAAGCAGCGAATACTTTTGAATCCCTTTCTAGGTAATTGCCGATGGATTCCTTTGCCACAAACGCTGCGGTTATACTACCACAACAACTACGGAAGCCCTGCTGCAGCGGATGAGGAAAGTTTAGCTCAGTACATTTCTTCAATAATCTATAGTATATGATCTTTTCAAACAGTTTTTGAACAACAGGAGTGAGAGTGATGTCTCTATAGCTATTCGGATCTAGCTTATGTTTCTTCCCTCCTTTGAAAAGACTAATTACCACACCATATTTAAAATGCCTAGGATACTGTTCGGCAGAAATTATTCCCTTGTAAATTCTTACTAATCTTCAAGTGCTTCGTCATTCAAAAGTTTAATATGCTCCGCCACGATACCATCATGTCCACCAGCCTTCCCAGAATTCATTTCACGCATTGCAAGCTTCAGTTCATTAAGCGTTACAGGTTCTTCACATATGGAGTCCAAGTTATTAAAACTTTCTGTTTCTAGTTCGCATACACGATCGGTTATATAGCTTTTGAAGGTATTATCGAAGTGTTCTTTTTCGAGTGGGCTTGCAAGCCGGCTATAATGATACCTCCATGCGTCTCGCACCAGGTCCGGATCGCGAGCTATAGTACCATTAACGCGGAGTTCCGATGAACCGTTACCCGCCCTATTCCCACGCCTAGCCCTCACAGCTTTATAAAATGTACCCGTGTCTATTTCGGCATATAAACCAAGTTTTCGAAGTTGCTCTTGCTCATATTCGGACCTAGCTCTGTCAAGTTAGTTTGTAAACAACCTCTTGACGTGTTTATATTTTGTATAGGACTCGAAAGACTGCCCCCTAGGACGACCTTCAGATACCCAAATTGACCTCGTATGCCTCATGTCCTTATGCAACGCTTTCACATTCCCACTGTTCCAATATGGATTGAGGTAGTGTTTGTATTCTTTATGCGGAAGTATAGAATCAGCCGCAGTTTTCATACATTTAACGATGTTTTTGATACAATTATCAGCCTCACTCACTATACCGTTACCGATGTCATATGAACGAAGGGAGGCTTCAACAGCTGCCTGATATTTTTGAATATGTGCCGCTGTTGCCGCTTTCCAATTGACAGTACGTAACGGGATGCTTTGGCTATACAGTTCTGGAAATTTACACAAACCGATTTGCACAGGACCATGATCCGACACATTGAGAAAATGGTCATCGCAATTGCGGCAAAAATCGGCTAAATCGATTTTCGAGCTGTTTAGTACTATATGATCAATCATACTAGCGTTTAAACCATTACCGGAAACAAACGTGTATTCTAGACCTGTGGACCACGACTGAGTGTTAGCTGATATCAACTGCCTTTCCGTCATAAATTCTTCCAATATTTTACCTCTGTAATTTGCTACATCGTGATTCTTTTCGCTATACGTCTTTGAAATATAAGCATTAAAATCGCCCATTACGATAACAGTCCCCTCCTCAACAAGCCTATCGTAAACGTCAGATAGCGTATCGATAGTGTCGCGATAATCACGTAAACTCTGGTTAGAGGAGGGTAACAGGACGCCAATGATGAATAGCACAGTACCACTTGTCTGGATTCTGATGCTCATGACTCTGTCGTTACCTCACTGTAAAGCGGCGTAACCCGCAGACGCGTGTTCCATGTGATAGCGACGCCGCCAAAACCGCGGTTCCATCTGTATTTGGATTGTCAGAAATCCGGCTATCGTGTCTTGCATATGACTTAAACTGTGTGTCTATGGAATCAAAAAAGCTTACTTGTTCAGGCATTAACCAGTGTTCAACCACAACAGCCACGTCAACTTCCGCTAACGTTTTACACAAATAGTATCGTATAACTTTTGAATCATAACATTACCCATTATAATACATACGTACGAAATGTACCTATAATTGATTTTGTATAGTAAACTTTAATCTGTTGCTGGGCAAAATCATTCATCCTTGTACTTATGTGTGCTCTTTAGAATGATCCACATTCACACTACACCAATATGACGCATCACATATTAGTTTGAAGTTGACTGATTGTACTACAGTACTACTAGACCACATTGATAGTAATAGAATCATCATTTGGTTCTTGTTTTATCCAAGAATACCAGTATATACCCCCTCCCTCTGCTCATGTATGTTCATAATAATACGTATTATTTTTTCTATCCAAAAGAAACAAATGTCATTTGAAAAACCCCAGAATACAAATGATAATGTGAATTGTGGGCAGAATGTTTAAACAAATGGTTTGAGCTGATATGCCAATCCATGAAGGATGTATCTGTTTTTTATTTAAATATATTTAGCATGTTAGACGCAGTAGGTTAGAGACTGTCACGTCTCCCACCACTATAAGTATAAAATGAAGATTTTAGATTTTTCTTTTTAATATTTCAGATAATCCATGTGAAATAATGAAATTTAATGTTTATACTGATTATACACGTTAAATATTCCAGGTATCTACAGCAGGAGATTCCTCCTCTTCATCGTCGCTGTTGTCATAAACTTTTTGTAGATACCTACTGTAGAGATAGATTGGCATATCAGCTAAAACCATTTTTTTGCAAGTGAAGTTTCAATGATGAATGTGTTGATGATATTGATGTCAGTTTCATGATGGACTTGTTGTTCTTGAGTCAATATTAGTGTTAAATGTGGTTGATTAAAAATAATTGCCATCACCCAGGTACATCATATGCAGAATAGTTTTAATTTTGATTAGAAGTGGTTGCTGACAGTCGCATATTATGCAATCTGTTAACAAAAATAAAAGTGGTGAAAACATAATGTTTTTAATTACCTTCTTTATTGATATTCATAAAGCAGAGCAAACTAATGTGTTAACTTCTATGTCTTATCAAAATGCTGTAATGATTTACACAGTTGAACGGAAGTACAAGTTGTCAAGCGTTTAAAGTTTATATTTATCTAAGTATCAATAAAGATATTTTACTGTACAAAACTGTACAGATAATGTTTTGTCTTTTTTAAGTGATTGTTAATTTGGTTGCATTAGATGAAACTTGATTCAAGATATTGTACAAGCAGATCTAGCATTGAAATTCCACAGTTTTAGTTGTAAAATGTACTGTATAAAGGTAATATCACAAATTTGGATCAAATAAAATATCAACAGTAACGATCCCCAAATGGAAGAATTGATAAGAACTGAATATACGGTTGACGTTCTACAATAAATGCAGAAAAAACAAGAGTAGTAATACTGAGAAATCCGCAAGTTGACCCTTTGAGTTTGAAACACTGAACGTTTTCCCTTGGAAAGATGTCGGTGACAATTCTGTTTCACTGGAGCAGACGACCCGTGAACTTTGACCTCGTCAATGAACCAAGCGATCTCGTCATTGACCCTGCTTCGTACATATTCGGGTATTTCCGTCCTGGTGGGAATGACCCTCGTGTGTTACGATCGATTATCAATATTTAAATGGAAAATGTGTATGTTTAGAAAGATGTCAGTATCAAATTATGTATTTCTTTCCAAAATTTAAGCTAATTTTATCGACGGTAATACAGTTCGTCATCTAATCACATTATTACGTACTTATCGACGCCATTAGCTTGTGACAGTCATGTAAGCTTTTTAATGACCATGCCGATTACTTATCTTTTCGTTTCAAAAGGAAAGAAATCGTGGAAATAAACACGCCCAGTGTATTGAATATGGTCAATATTTTCTTTTAAATTCGTTGGTTCGAATACCTAATTTTCCTGCTACGTTACATATCGCTTTATTATTCGATTAGGCATATTTACGGGCTCCATGAACCGGAACAGGTCACCGGAAGTACGAAAAGTTTCTAGGCTGTAGCCGTACGATTTAGTGATGGATGTTTGGATCAGATCTATTTACACGCACATGTTACCGGTAAAGAGCTCTGCTCGGGTGCCTACGGCTCGCTCTTATAAAGAAACAAAACACATTTAAATTTCATATTTTTTGTTTGTTGATGAATTCATTCGTTTACATAATCCACTTTCTGACGCGTCATCTAGGAAGGATAATGTCTGGGTACGCAGGCTCAGCTGCTAGTCTACGGCAACCATCTTTTTATAAGCTCAAAGTGGAGAGACGATAAATTTCAAGGATCTACACATTCTGGAATGTTTGATTTGGTTTGTTTGTGTTTTCCGTCCTATTATTAACATCTATGGTCATTTAAGGACGTTTCAGGTTTTGGTGGTAGAGGAAAGCCGGAGTTCACGGAGAAAAACCACCTACAGCAAAGTACCTTGCTACTGCCCTACGTAGATCTCGAACACAGCCACGACCTAGTGGTGGAGGGTTAGTGGTAGCTGAATGTGAGACGCATTAACCAATTGGCCACAGTGGCCCCTATTCTGCAATATGAAGCTGCAGTAATTTAATGTCGAATTAGACAGGAAACCAGAGGTGGATAAAAAGGACGAAGCAATTTGATATGGCAGTTGGATGTTCGGCAGCTTTTTATATATGACGGGGCCACATGGATGTTTGATCCACGTTGTTTTCGATTTGTACCGGGGGTTGACACTGACACAAGAGATAAAATGGGTAGCTGGCGGGGGAATTTCTATGGCATTACATGACTAGTCACTACCGCTAACAACAGCTTGTAATATTTTGCTGATTTATCGTTTTTGGTTGCTCGACCAATTTTTGTATAGCTTCAATTAAAATATCAAATCTCATGGTACAAGTGGTATCTTCTTTGTTTAAAGATGTAAATAGTTATCTCCCTTCGCAAAATCTGAAAATATGTATTCAAACGCATAGGCAATGTTAATCTGGTCAATTTCATCGGCAAATGAAACACGTAACATTTGGTAGTTGCATTGAGTCCAACCTGAGTAGAAATTAAAACATTATGTAAAATATATTATTACTGTTATCATCAATCATTAGTATATGATATTAATTATCACTGATTAAACGCTTATAAGAAAAGTGAAACTTGAAAAATACAAATGTATATGTACTCACACAGATAGAAATAGCGTTATCAAAAGGAATTTAAATTCATTTGTTGTTGGGATCAATGTCAGAGATAAACATTAAATACTTCATATTTGACATTCCAAATACGACGTACAAACGGAACAAACAACAACAGATGTTTGCGCCACAGGTTGTAAATAAACGATGTAGATGGTGTTAGAGTCACCTTTCCATTTAAGCGGAATGTTAATATATTTTAATTCGGATTTTTGAAACATATACATTTTTGTTTACCTTTCAGTACAGCTTATGAGTTCATAATGATCAAAAGGGCCAGCCTGTTCAGTAAACAATACATGGTTTGGTTTGCTTTATCGAGTTACTTTATCTTTAATTAGGTGATTCTTTACCTTGAAGTGAGACAGAGCAGTTTAACAAAACTGCAGAATAATATTACAAGCAGGCGTCGAATTGCTATAGTTTGTTAGTATCCGTCATGGTGAGAGAGCAGGGGCGTTTCTAGGATATTTGAAAGACGGGGCGAAGAATCCAATCTTTCGCCGAGCGGAGCGATGCGAAAAACAATTTGGACCTTTTTTTTGCTAAAAAACATAAAATAATTGTGAAAGCACTAATGTAACGATTTCACTATATCACGGGGTCATCAACAATGGATACTAATCGCAGAGTCGAATACGGCGGAGAAACGAAATTTTACGGATCACCCATCGGATGGGGGAATCAGTATAAAAAGAAATCAGAGTATGTATTTAATTAATGAAAATGATAAATTGCCATATTCAATACAATATTAGTTTTTTGCGGGTTTTTTTAAAAGGGAGGGCGTACGCCCATTACGCCCTCACCTGGACCTGCCCCTGGAGAGGGAACCCGATTCTACTGAATATCCGAATCAGCGTCCTCGTTCTACCATACCAAGGGGTACAATATATATACATACAAGGACAGGAGTAATGGAGACGAGTAATGAGCTATTCAGGATATTTTTGATAACTTGAGACTAGACATAATATATCACGCTGGCAGTCAGCCAGATTGCCACGGTGCTGTTATTAAGATTTCGCAAAACAAAAAAGCAAAAAAACAAAAAAACAATAGATTGAAATGTAAATCTCACAATCATATTACTGATACTTGCACAGTTAATCGTGCATGATTCGTTAAGTAGTATTAACATAGTAATGATAATAATCTACAACATTTGATAAAACATCCTATCTAGCTAGAATAAGCCACTCTGAAGCGCTTTACAGTACATAGATATACAATTAATACAATTAGCATATACATTAATCAATATTATTTTGAGGAATTCGCAGGAGCTGCCTTATCAGGCGCTAACTACTAGTGCTATGCAAACTAGCTAATATTTATATATATATATTCCTATGTGTATATGCCGGCGTGTTCGCTGGAGATGTATTGTGTATTTCTAGTCATTTGTGATATTACAAATGCATTGAGGATTGCTACCATGCATAGAAAAGTGCACCAGACGGTCCCAAGACAATAAACTGTTTCAAGTGTAAAAAACCCACCAATATATTAATATAAGAGCAAGCAGACGCTGCTTTCTATATATATATATATATATATATATTGTATAAAGAAAAATTCTTAACAACGAGTCTTTAGTACTTTCATCTCTTCTAGGAGATTCTTCAGACTGTTTATATATATATATATATATGTGTGTATTTCTCTTATAGACATAACTGTTACATAAAAATATAAGTGCATAATATCAACATTTAAAGTCGGCAAAAGAAGAAAACATTATGTATGATACCTGTACATATCTCCCACAGAGCCATGAATTAAAACAGAACAGCGCAATAACTTACATGAATCAATGCTTTCTGACATAGCATCTAAGCGTTGACGATGGTGAATATTCCTTGGTTTATAGTACTATATACATGTAGTATTCGGATTCAACCAGAACAAATATATCTTAACATACAATATAAATGGTACAACGACCCAAATTTTATTTCATGCAAGTATTTTGAAGATTTTTTGCTTCCAATTTAAATACAGGTGACATTTAGGGGAGGACCTCGTAGAGTTTACCGATATGATTGACAACTGATCTTGGCACGAGTAATTCATATCACGACGGAAATGAACGACATACTGCATACTGCTGGGGCATGTCTTTTCTGAGCGTTTAGTAATAATTGTAAACCCCCTCCCACATTCCAACCCACTTCCAACCTTATTTCCATACCAAAAATACTTATTTTCTCTTTTCATACCAACTTGGGTATTTCCCAATGATACAAAAAACGGGATGATTTTACATGAAAGGGGTTATTACGATAACATTTTTTGAACAATGTCCAGAATAAGAATAAGAATATGAAAAAACATATGTTGGGGCCTTTCTTGACAGCTGCCCATCTCACCCTTATCCTGAAAAGTTCATTGCTATAGAGGATATACCTGGTCTGAACACAAAAAGAACCTGGACCCTCTTCCTGAAAGACCATTAGGTAGACATATTCACTCATCAACTTAAATAAAATTTCAGATAATTCTAAATGTTTTAAAAGTAATTAAACAACTAAATACGTACCTTTCGAGAATGCTGTGGCTACTTGGGAAGCCGCAGTGATGACGTGTATAGGCTTCAGACCTTGTATTACGATCGGAGGCCGCAGTGATGGAGTAATTTAGGCGTCAGACCTATTACTATCGGCGGCCGCAGTGATGGAGGGATTTAGGCGTCAGACCTATTACTATCGGCGGCCGCAGGGATGGGGGGATTTAGGCGTCAGACCTATTACTATCGGCGGCCGCAGTGGTGGAGTGATTTAGGCGTCAGACTTTATTTATATGTATACATATGCAAGACAACACACTTGTGTTTTCCTAACGAATCAGAAAGCACGAGTTTATTTTGTGGACGAATATGTTCACGAGTATGCGGAATAAAACACATTTTTTTCCTGTCGGAAGATAGGATTGCCAAACGAGTAAGTTTGGACAGGCATTCGGGTAAGTTCGGGTAAGTTCGGCCCCCATTGGAATCATCTTAATTATGACGTCATAAGGCATGCAACGTCAGATTTTACCGCCAAGTTTACGACTTTTTATGTGTTGCATGAGCCGAACTTGCCACGGTATCATTGCCCGAACCTGTCCTGGCCAAAATTGATATTTCAATAAATTCTTATTGCACAGCAATATGACAATACGTGCTTGGCTTGGCTTTCATGTATATCAATTGAAGCTGTCAGTGTGTTACACATTTGACCGTAAAAAAAGTAGCAATTCCATTGATAGAAACTCCACATAACTATAGAAGCGAGATCGGGATTTTCTTTCTACCCTCTCAAAAGTAGCTTTTCCTGTTTAGTAATTTAACATTAGAGTTTTCCTCTTCTTTTTTTTTCGTGTGAATGTCCAACCAACTTAACTGCTAAGATCCTTTAAGTTGTTAATATTAGCTCAAAAACAAAAATATCAGGGGTGGCCGAACCTGTCCCGGTCTCTCGTATGTAGATTGTTTGTATCATTGATAATTGATAGACATAGATTCACAATATAATTTTTGAATCAATGACGACATTTTTCTCCAGTCAGAGCTAAAGCAGATATTTGTTCTTGTGTGTAACGTATATGGTGGGTCGGGTGGCGCAGTGGATAGTGCGCTCGTCTTCACCAAGATTGCCAGATTCAATCCCGGTCACCTGCCAGACCACGCGGGTTTTCTCCAGATAGTCCAGCTCCGTCCTACATCAGGAATTAAATCCACTACGTGCTTACGTAAGGGTACATTTTTTTTTTATTGATATCAGCTTGGAAAACAACCTATTGGTCATTGCTATAGAAAAAAAGTGCTTATTACATATTTGACGATTAGTCTAAATAAATGTATGAGATGTTAGTTAAAAAAATAAAAAATAAAAAAAGGCATTTTAATACTTTGATGTAACTGAGATTGTCATTATATCGATAGGGTAATGCATAAATAAATTACGTAAAGACTATAACCAGACTTTCGCAAATGTTAATAATTTCGTTCATATTCTCAACAAATTAAAATTAAAAGCTGATGAAATTTTAGATGATAATTTTTGTTTTTAAACGTTGACCTTTCGGTTTATTGAAGAGATTTCCGAGTATACATATTAACAGAACCTGGTTGATGACAAAAAGGATTTTTAGACAAATATCCGCATTCTACTTGTTGTGCCGTTGGGAATAAATGAAATAAAAAAAGTCATGAAGCACCAGCAAAGAGATAAATGCACCGGACATTAGTCCACAAATTTTCCTATTATTTTTCATCTTTCCGGAAATAACCGATGAAGGCCGATGGAGTGTGATGTGCTTGTGACGTCATAGTATGATAATCTCCGAAGTTGCATGCCTGTTAGTATCACATATTATGTGATAGACTTTTTCACTCGGAATGTATATTAGTTTTTATCTAAATAAATAAGTTTAAAACATGAAGGTTGTTTTCACTATATGAAGATGTTCATGTATGGTTGAAACACAATTGTCTTTGCTTCAAGGATACACTTCCGATTTCCACACTGGACGTCTACTTCCGGACGATTTTTTTTTAAAGGCAACATGTAGCAAGGGGAAGCAACTCTGTTTACGCACGCATGTGTTACCATTGAAGAGCTACGCTCTTATTACGATCGGAGGCCGAAGTGAGGGAGTAATTCCGGCGTCAGACCTATTACGATCACTAGCCAGCCACCACTGTGTCGCGCGTTCGCGGCCTACGTGCGATAATCACTACGTACTTGCCGCAGGTCTGTGTTTTTTCTCCCAACCAATAGCTGTGTGCATCTAATCATTTCGCGATTGCATTTGGATGTTGAATTAACACAAGAAATTGAACTTTTCCCCCTTTCTCTTTCGATCAAAATTTCACAGATCAAATATTTGCCTCTCTCCTTTCGGCAAGCATTGCTTTAACTCCGTTCACACATTCTGTCAGTACTTCCAACATCCGCTTGACGCTTAGTTGAAATATAAATGTAGTATATATAATTCAACTCCCGAAAATAAACGCCTCGCTACTCGAAAATAGTAATTATATACAACAAACATACCTGTATAGCCTTACTCAATTTGCAGAATTACTTGAGGTGATTAACAGTACAAAGATAACGATCATTCTAGGTTCACACAAGCACACATAAAGATATATAAATCACATATAAGGGCGTTTACTATATATCAATAAGTCTATATATAATGGCAACTATACGCTTCAGTAGTGTATACTAACACGTACAGTATACCATCCTCGATAATCCAGGGGTTACGCTCACTTACGCTGTCTAGCGAAAGTGAGCGTAACCACTGGATATCGAGGATGACAGTATATTGGATGGCTTGGTATTTATCTTAACACGTACAGGATATAGGATGACTTTGTATTGATCCTAACGCGTACAGTATATTGGATGGCTTGGTATTCATCCTAACGCGTACAATATATAGGATGGCTTGGTATTTATCCTTACACGTACAGTATATAGGATGGCTTGGTATTTATCCTAACGCGTACAGTGTATAGGATGGCTTGGTATTTATCCTAACGCGTACAATATATAGGATGACTTGGTATTTATCCTAACATGACAGTATATAGGATGACTTGGTATTTATCGTAACGCATACAGTATATAGGATGGCTTGGTATTTATCCTAACACGTACAGTATATAGGATGACTTGGTATTTATCCTAACATGACAGTGTATAGGATGGCTTGGTATTTATCCTAACATGATAGTTTAAAGGATGGCTTGATATTTATCCTAACATGACAGTATATAGGATGACTTGGTATTTATCGTAACGCATACAGTATATAGGATGGCTTGGTATTTATCCTAACA